>NC_064860.1:13212500-13507500 GCF_024139225.1 Suncus etruscus
AGGGCTAAATCCCTGAGCATCACTGGATGTGGCCCAAATATAATTAAGAATGGGGCTTTTCAACAAACTTAAATCACTAGAACCAAACTACAAGACCAAATATTAAAATGTGTCTTCCACAATCATTTCTCTCAATGTCAATGGACCTGTTAATGTCAATGCACCTGTTAAGATTCATAGAATGACAAAATGGATCAAAAAACTAAATGCAATGTTTTGCTGCCTACACAAAATTATCTAAAGTCAGAATAAACAGACTCAAACTCAAAGGTTGGAGGACAATCATTTAAGCAACTACTCTCTTTTGGGGGGGGGGTTGGGGGGAGCCACACCCATTTGACGCTCAGGGGTTACTTTTGGTTATGTGCTCAGAAATTGCTCCTGGCTTGGGGGGACCATATGGGACGCTGGGGGATAGAACCACGGTCCGTCCTCCGCTAGCGCTTGTAAGGCAGACACCTTACCACGCCACCTTCCCACCTTCCCGGTCCCGCAACTACTCTCTTATAAAGGCAGGAGTGGCCATTGTGATTTCAGATGACACAAACTTTAGACATAAGAACATTATAAAGGACAAGGATGGACATTTCCTAATAATTAAGATATATATGTACAACAGGAAGAAATTACATTTCTAAGCATATATGCACTCAGTGACAGACCATAAATTTTTTAAAACAGCTTCTGAAAAACTTAAAGGATGATATCAGTAACAACATGATAATAGTGGGAGACTTCAAAACTGCTTTGTCACCACTTAAAAGGTCAACTAGGCTGAAACCTAACAAGAATATACTAGCACTGAAAGGAACAATGAAGAAATTGGTCTAGTATAAATATATATAGGGCTCTTCACCTCCAGAGAAATAGACATTCTTCTCCAATGCACTCATTGGAGCAATGACTCATTCTCCAAAAACGACCACAGGCTAGCCCATAAAACATACCTATTTAAGATATCTTAAGATGATAGAAATTGTACAAACCACCTTCTCATATCATGCAGCACTGAAATTAGAAGTGAAAAACTGACAGACACACGGGAAAAATTTTAAGATTTGGAAATTAAACAGCTCACAGTGGAACAACCAGTGGATCAGAGATGAAATCAAAGAGAAGAAGGTCATTAATTTTTGCTTGTTAATTTTGATCATCAAGGCAATATACAAATACAAATTTTGATTATCAAGGCAATACAAATCAAAACAACAATGAGGTATCATCTCACACCATAGAGACTGGCACACATCACAAAAAATACAAAAGTAAAATCAATGTTGGCAGTGATGTGGGGAGAAAAGAATTCTCATTCACTTCTGCTGGGAATGCTGTGTAGTCCAGCCTTTTAAAAAACAATATAGATATTGCTCAAAATAATTAAAAATCGAGTTCCCATATGATCCAGGTATACCATTCTTAGGGAAATACCTTAGGAACACAGAAACACAATACAAAAATGCATTTTTCACATCTATGTTCATTGCAGCACCACTATGTACAATAGTCAGAGTCTGGAAACAACTCAGATGTCCAACAACAGATGAATGGCTAAAGAAGCTGAGGTACATTTATACAATGGAATACTGTGCGACCATCAAGAAAATAAAATCATGAAATTTTCCTAAACATGAATGGACATGGAATTATTATGCTGAGTGAAATAATTCAGAAAGAGAGATATAGGCACAAAATAGTCTTACTCAAGTGTGATATTAAAAAAAAACTATATGATAATAATACAAAGAAACAATAGAGATGAGGGCTAGAAGGACTAGACCATGATACATAGCTCATAACAGAAAGTGGTGAGTGTAGTTAGAGAAATAACAACAACTATCATTATAATGGTAGTGAGTGAGAGACATAGAATGCCTGTCTTGAATACAGGCAGTGGGTGGGGAAGGAGATAGATAAGCGATATTGGTAGTGGGAATGTTGCACTGGTAAATGGAAGGTGTTCTTTTTTATAACTGAAACACAACTTCAAACATGTTTGTAATCATGGTTCTTCAATAAAGATACTTTTTTAAAAATAAAAAAAGAGACGGGGCCAGAGAGATAGCATGATGGTAGGGCATTTGCTTTGCATGCAGAAGGACAGTGGTTCAAATCCCAGCATCCCATATTGTCCCCTGAGCCTGCCAGGAGCGATTTCTGAGCATAGAGCCAGGAGTAACCCTTGAGCGCTGCCAGGTGTGACCCAAAAACAAACAAAAACAACAACAACAAAATAAAATAAGAAAACAAATTAAAATAAATAAATAAATAAATAAAAATTTTAAAAAAGGAAATCAAAAGATTACAGGAAACAAAAGAGAATGAAGACACAATTAACCAGAATCTTTGGGCACAGGAAAAATTTGTACTAAGGGAGAATTTATAGCTTTGCAAGAATCTATTAGAAAGGAATAAGGGACCTACATAAATAACAATGTCACAGCTTAAAAAACTGGAATGTGAACAATAAAATGATCCAAAAATAGGTAGGCAGAAGGAAATAATAAAGCTTAGAGCAGAAATCAATGAATGGGAAACTAAAAAACAATCTGAAAGAACAATGAAACTAAGAGTTAATTCTTTGGAAATATAAACAAGATTGATAAATGACTAGCAAAACTAGCAAAACAAAGAAATGGAGAGAGATGAACTTAATAAATCGAATCAGAAATGAAAATGGACAGAAAAATAAAAACCGGCTATCCTTTGCAAAAGCTGGCTCCCTGTGTGTGACACCAGGCGGGGAAAATCCGCGAAAGTACACCGGCCCAGTGGGGCTCAGCTGTGAAAGACTGTGAGTGTGACCTGTCTATGTCTGTCTACTGTCCTCTTGCGTGAAACTCTTGCGAGTGGGGCAAAAAGAGCCTCCAGAAACCTCGCTCGCCCAGACGCCATTTTCATGGAGGGACTTCAGAGCATAAAAACCGGCTATCCTTTGCAAAAGCTGGCTCCCTGTGTGTGACACCAGGCGGGGAAAATCCGCGAAAGTACACCGGCCCAGTGGGGCTCAGCTGTGAAAGACTGTGAGTGTGACCTGTCTATGTCTGTCTACTGTCCTCTTGCGTGAAACTCTTGCGAGTGGGGCAAAAAGAGCCTCCAGAAACCTCGCTCGCCCAGACGCCATTTTCAGGGAGGGACTTCAGAGCATAAAAACCGGCTATCCATTGCAAAAGCTGGCTCCCTGTGTGTGACACCAGGCGGGGAAAATCCGCGAAAGTACACCGGCCCAGTGGGGCTCAGCTGTGAAAGACTGTGAGTGTGACCTGTCTATGTCTGTCTACTGTCCTCTTGCGTGAAACTCTTGCGAGTGGGGCAAAAAGAGCCTCCAGAAACCTCGCTCGCCCAGACGCCATTTTCATGGAGGGACTTCAGAGCATAAAAACCGGCTATCCTTTGCAAAAGCTGGCTCCCTGTGTGTGACACCAGGCGGGGAAAATCCGCGAAAGTACACCGGCCCAGTGGGGCTCAGCTGTGAAAGACTGTGAGTGTGACCTGTCTATGTCTGTCTACTGTCCTCTTGCGTGAAACTCTTGCGAGTGGGGCAAAAAGAGCCTCCAGAAACCTCGCTCGCCCAGACGCCATTTTCAGGGAGGGACTTCAGAGCATAAAAACCGGCTATCCATTGCAAAAGCTGGCTCCCTGTGTGTGACACCAGGCGGGGAAAATCCGCGAAAGTACACCGGCCCAGTGGGGCTCAGCTGTGAAAGACTGTGAGTGTGACCTGTCTATGTCTGTCTACTGTCCTCTTGCGTGAAACTCTTGCGAGTGGGGCAAAAAGAGCCTCCAGAAACCTCGCTCGCCCAGACGCCATTTTCATGGAGGGACTTCAGAGCATAAAAACCGGCTATCCTTTGCAAAAGCTGGCTCCCTGTGTGTGACACCAGGCGGGGAAAATCCGCGAAAGTACACCGGCCCAGTGGGGCTCAGCTGTGAAAGACTGTGAGTGTGACCTGTCTATGTCTGTCTACTGTCCTCTTGCGTGAAACTCTTGCGAGTGGGGCAAAAAGAGGCTCAGAGGAGCACGGCCGCTCCGCTTCGCTACGCGGCCGTGCACTCTTTCTAAGGAAAGAACTCCATTGCAACAAGAAGGAAAAATCACACTAAGAACGGCGCTATATCACAGAAGCAAACATTTCTCTCTGGACTGTCTTCTCTGTTACATGCTCGGGCCTAAGATTTGACCCAGTGTGAGGCTTCATCCACGGAGGACTCCCCTCCCTTAGAGGCAAGTCAGCCCATCCAGAAAGGGAGGAGCCAGAGGAGTGTGCTGCCTACATCATATAGACAATGAATACCACTACAACACGTAGAAAAACCCACAATACAAATGTGACAATGGGGAAACAGCGCAGGCCAGCATCAGACATAGAGAATGAAGATGACAATTCTGAGGACCAGATAATGACTGAACAACTAATCAACCTCTCAGATAAGGACTTTAGACTAGCAATATGGAAGGTGCTCAACAGACTCCAAGAAACCATGGATCGAGTTGAACAGAACACTAATAAGAACCAAGAAAATATGAAGGCAGAAATGACAAAACTCCAAACTGAAATAACATGTCAACTAACAGGCCTGAAAAACTCAGTAAACGAAGTGAATGACAAAATGGATAAGCTCTGGGACAGGGTATCAGAAGCTGAGAATAGACTTGGTGCTGTGGAAGATGAGATACATAACAATTCCATACAGCAGGAGAGATTGGAAAAAAAACTTAAAGCAAATGAGCAGACAATGGAAAAATTAGTCAAAGAATGGGAACAGACGAAAATAGAAGTCTATGATAAGATCAACAGAAACAACTTAAGAATCATTGGAGTCCCAGAGACCCAGGAAGAAAATTTCCAGGAAGAATCAATGGTCAAGAATATCATTAAAGAGAAACTTCCAGAGCTAAAGAATATATGTGATCAAATCCTGCATGCCCGAAGAGTACCAACCAAAAGAGACCCCAGAAAAACCACCCCAAGACACATCCTAGTCACAATGACAAATCCCACAGATAGAGACAGAATTCTGAAAACAGCAAGATCAAAAGGGGAAATCATGTTCAAGCAAGCTTCCCTGAGATTTACAGCAGACCTGTCACCAGAAACGCTCAATGCCAGAAAGCAGTGGTGGGATATTGTGACAAGACTGAATGAAATGAATGCTTCACCCAGAATACTATACCCAGCAAAACTCACTTTCCGGTTTGATGGAAGAATACATGGTTTCACAGACAAAAAACAGCTCAGAAACTTCACAGACACAAAACCAGTCTTAAGAGAAAAACTGAAAGACCTAATCTAAGACAAGACTACCCAAAAGACACACCAAATTTTGAAATAAAGATGGCGTTAAATCCCAGGACAATTCTTTCTCTCAACGTCAATGGACTAAATGCACCAGTTAAGAGACACAGAGTGGCTAAATGGATCAAAAAACTCAATCCAACCTTCTGCTGCCTACAAGAAACGCACCTGAATAGTCAGAACAAACATAGACTCAAAATAAAAGGCTGGAGAAAAGTTATCCAAGCAAACAACACCCATAAAAAAGCTGGAGTGGCCATACTAATATCAGATAATGCAAACTTTATACTCAGGAAGGTTGTAAGGGACAAAGATGGACATTTTATATTAATCAAGGGGTACGTAGAGCAGGAAGAATTCACTCTCCTAAACATATATGCACCGAATGAGGGGCCAGCAAAATATTTAATACAACTGCTGACAAATCTGAAAAATAATATCAACAACAACACAATAATTGTGGGGGACCTAAACACGGCTTTGTCAACACTGGACAGGTCAACCAGACTGAAACCCAACAAGAATATACTAGACCTGAGGAGAGAAATGGAAGAAAGAGGCCTAGTGGATATATATAGGACACTCCATCCCCAGAAACCTGGATACACATTCTTCTCCAATGTACATGGGACATTCTCCAGGATAGACTACATGCTGGCACATAAAACATACCTCCATAAGATCAAGAGGATAGAAATTTTGCAGACTACCTTCGCTGACCACAAGGCTCTGAAATTATTTGTGAACTCCAAAGGGACTCAGAAGAAACACTTTAACACCTGGAAGTTAAACAGCCTCATGCTCAATAACCAGTGGGTCCGAGATGAAATCAAGGAGGAAATAAAAAGGTTCCTGGAAACAAATGACAATAAAGACACAAACTCTCAGAACTTATGGGACACAGCAAAAGCAGTACTGAGAGGAAAATTTATAGCTTTGCAAGCACACATCAGGAAGGAAGAAGGAGCTTACCTGAGTAGCTTAATGACACAGCTAATAGAACTAGAAAATGCTCAACAAAAGGACCCAAGAACAGGAAGACAGAAGGAAATAACAAAGCTGAGAGCAGAAATCAACGAAGTGGAAACTCAAAAAACAATCCGAAAGATCAACGAAAGCAGAAGTTGGTTCTTTGAAAAAATAAACAAGATTGATAGACCACTGGCAAACCTAACAAAGAAAGAGAGAGAGAGAAACTTGATAACTCGTATCAGGAATGAAAAAGGAGAGATCACTACTGATATGACAGAGATTCAAAGGGTAATCAGAAACTACTTTGAAAAACTCTACGCCACTAAAAATGAGAACCTGGAAGAAATGGATAAATTCTTGGACTCTTATAATCTTCCACGGTTGAAGGAAGAGGATGTAGCATATCTAAACACCCCCATCACCATTGATGAAATTAAAACAGTAATCAAATGTCTGCCGAAAAACAAAAGCCCAGGTCCAGATGGATTCACTAATGAATTCTATCAAACTTTCCAAGAGGAACTACTGCCAATCTTGGCAAGACTCTTTCATGAAATTGAACAAACAGAAACACTTCCAAATAGCTTTTATGAAGCCAACATCACCTTGATACCTAAACCAGACAGAGACGCTACCAAAAAAGAAAATTACAGACCAATATCACTGATGAATGCAGATGCAAAGATCCTCAACAAAATCCTGGCAAATAGGATTCAATGCCTCATTAAGAAGATCATCCACTACGATCAAGTAGGTTTCATCCCAGGAATGCAAGGCTGGTTTAACATCCGTAAATCTATCAACATAATACACAACATCAATAACAAGAAAAATAAAAACCACATGATCATATCAATAGATGCAGAGAAAGCATTTGATAAGGTCCAACACCCATTCTTGATCAAAACTCTCAGCAAGATGGGAATGGAGGGAACCTTTCTCAATATAGTGAAGGCCATCTACCACAAGCCAGTGGCAAATATTATCCTCAATGGAGAAAAACTGAAAGCCTTCCCTCTAAATTCTGGCACAAGACAAGGCTGTCCTCTCTCACCACTCCTATTCAACATAGCACTGGAAGTACTTGCTATAGCGATTAGGCAAGAAAAGGATATCAAGGGAATCCAGATAGGAAAGGAAGAAGTCAAGCTCTCACTGTTTGCAGATGACATGATACTCTACTTAGAAAACCCTAAAGACTCTATCAAAAAGCTTCTAGAAACAATAGACTCATATAGCAAGGTGGCAGGCTACAAAATTAACACACAAAAATCAATGGCCTTTCTATACACCAACAGTAATAAAGAAGAAATGGACATTAAGAAAACAACCCCATTCACAATAGTACCACACAAACTCAAATATCTTGGAATCAACTTGACTAAATATGTGAAGGACCTATACAAAGAAAACTATAAAACTCTGCTCCAAGAAATAAGAGAGGACACACGGAAATGGAAACACATACCCTGCTCATGGATTGGCAGGATTAACATCATCAAAATGTCAATACTCCCCATGGCATTATACAGATTTAATGCCATCCCTCTAAAGATACCCATGACATTCTTCAAAGAAGTGGATCAGACACTTTTGAAATTCATTTGGAACAATAAACACCCTCGAATAGCTAAAGCAATCATTGGGAAAAAGAATATGGGAGGAATTACTTTTCCCAACTTTAAACTGTACTACAAAGCAACAGTTATCAAAACAGCATGGTATTGGAATAAGGATAGGTCCTCAGATCAGTGGAATAGGCTTGAATACTCAGAAAATGTTCCCCAGAGATACAACCATCTAATTTTTGATAAAGGAGCAGGAAATCCTAAATGGAGCAGGGAAAGCCTCTTCAACAAGTGGTGTTGGCACAATTGGATAGCCACTTGCAAAAAATTAAACTTAGACCCCCAGCTAACATCATGTACAAAGGTAAAATCCAAATGGATTAAAGACCTCGATATCAGCCCCAAAACCATAAGATATATAGAACAGCACATAGGCAAAACACTACAGGACATTACAGGCATCTTCAAGGAGGAAACTGCACTCTCCAAGCAAGTGAAAGCAGAGATTAACAGATGGGAATATATTAAGCTGAGAAGCTTCTGCACCTCAAAGGAAATAGTGCCCAGGATACAAGAGCCACCCACTGAGTGGGAGAAACTATTCACCCAATACCCATCAGATAAGGGGCTAATCTCCAAAATATACAAGGCACTGACAGAACTTTACAAGAAAAAAACATCTAACCCCATCAAAAAATGGGGAGAAGAAATGAACAGACACTTTGACAAAGAAGAAATACACATGGCCAAAAGACACATGAAAAAATGTTCCACATCACTAATCATCAGGGAGATGCAAATCAAAACAACGATGAGATACCACCTCACACCCCAGAGAATGGCACACATCACAAAGAATGAGAATAAACAGTGTTGGCGGGGATGTGGAGAGAAAGGAACTCTTATCCACTGCTGGTGGGAATGCTGTCTAGTTCAACCTTTATGGAAAGCGATATGGAGATTCCTCCAAAAACTGGAAATCGAGCTCCCATACGATCCAGCTATACCACTCCTAGGAATATACCCTAGGAACACAAAAATACAATACAAAAACCCCTTCCTTACACCTATATTCATTGCAGCTCTATTTACCATAGCAAGACTCTGGAAACAACCAAGATGCCCTTCAACAGATGAATGGCTAAAGAAACTGTGGTACATATACACAATGGAATATTATGCAGCTGTCAGGAGAGATGAAGTCATGAAATTTTCCTATACATGGATGTACATGGAATCTATTATGCTGAGTGAAATAATTCAGAGAGAGAGAGAAAAACGCAGAATGGTCTCACTCATCTATGGGTTTTAAGAAAAATGAAAGACACCCTTGTAATAATAATTTTCAGACACAAAAGAGAAAAGAGCTGGAAGTTCCAGCTCACCTCAGGAAGCTCACCACAAAGAGTGATGAGTTTAGTTAGAGAAATAACTACATTTTGAACTGTCCTAATATTGAGAATGTATGAGGGAAATGTAGAGCCTGTTTAGGGTACAGGCGGGGGTTGGGTGGGGAGGAGGGTGATTTGGGACTTGGGTGATGGGAATGTTGCACTGGTGATGGGTGGTGTTCCTTTTATGACTGAAACCCAAACACAATCATGTATGTAATCAAGGTGTTTAAATAAAAAAAAAAATTAAAAAAAAAAAAAAAAAAGAAAATGGACAGAAAACTACAGAAATTCAAAGAGTAATCAGAGACTACTTTGAGAAACGCTATCCCACAAAACATGAGAACCTGGAAGAAATGGATAAATTCTTGGACTCATAATCTGCCACAGTTACACCAGTGATATAGTATATCTAAACATCCCATCACTATTGAGGAAATTAAAATGGTAATCAAAAAGCCTTCTTAAAAACAGAAGCCTATAGGTACAGAGGGGACCACATATTCTAGCAGCCCCTGGGGTGAGGGAAGAGAATATGGGAGGTAGGACGAAAACGGAGGTGTAGGGAGGACAAATTGGTGATGGCAATCCCCCCTGATTTTATGTAAATATGTACCTAAAATATTATTGTCAACAATATGTAAGCCACTATGATCAAAATAAAAATTATATTAAAAAAAAAAAAACAGGAGCCTAGACCCAGATTCATTCACTAACAAATTCTTTCAACCCTTTCAAAAGGAAACAATACCAGTCTTTCTCAGGTTCTTTCATAAAATTAAAGAGACAGAAACAGCCCAATAGTTTTTATGAAGCTAACTAACATCACACTAATACCAAAAATCAGACTGAGAGGCTGCAAAAAATTAAAACTACAGACCAATATCCTTGATGAACAGATGTAAAAATCTTCCACAAAATTCTAGCGAATAGGATCATAAGGTTTCACCAAGAAATTCAGACAACAGGACCAACTAGTCAGACCATTCCGGAGATGCAAGGATGGTTCAACATACACAAGTCAATCAGTGAAATGCACCACATCAACAAAAGGAAAATTAAAAAGCACATGATCATATCAATAGATGAAGAGAAAGCATTTGATAAGGTGTAACACTCATTCATGATAAAAACTTTCAACAAGAACCGCCTTGCAAGCAGCCGATGCAGGACCTAGAGTGGTTGGTTCGAATCCCAGCGTCCCATATGGACCCCTGTGCCTGCCAGGAGCTATTTCTAAGCAGATAGCCAGGAGTAACCCCTGAGCACAGCCGGGTGTGCCCCCACCCCAAAAAAAAGAAAACTCTCAACAAGATGGGAATGGAAGGAACTTTTCACAATATGTTCATGGCCACTTATCACAAGTCTAGCAAACATACTCAATGGGGAAAACCGAGAGCTTTTCCCCTAAGATCTGCCACAAGGTAAAGCTGTTACCTTTCCTATTGGAAGTACTTCCAATATCAATTAGGCAAGGAAAAGATATCAAGCACATCCAGATAGGAAAGGAAAAATCAAGTTTTCACTGTTTGCAAATGAAATGATACTATACTTAGAAAAATCCTAAATTTCTACCTAAAAGCTCCTAGAAACAATAGATACATATAGCAAAATGGCAGGCTATATAATAAATGCACAGTAATCAATAGCTTTCATATACACAAATAATGATAGAGAAAATGTAGACATTAAAAAAGCAATCCTATTGACAATAACACCACAGAAATTTAAATACCTTGAAGTCAACTTAACTAAAGAAGTGAAGATCCTATAATAAGAAAACTGTAAAATACTGCTTCAAGAATTAAGAGGACATAGGAAATGGAGATAGGATTAGCATCATTAAAATGGCAATACTCCCTAAAGCATTGTACAAATTTAATGCAATCCTTCTAAGGATACCCATGATATTCTTCAAAGAAATGGATCATTCTATTTCTGAACAGCAGTTAGCTCTGAATCTACATAGATGTCTAAATTGGTGTGTCTTACTGGGATGACAGTATTAAAAAATTAAAACTGTCTAGGAATTTCAAAAAAAAAAAAAGAAATGGATCAAACACTTTCAAAGTTCATATGAAACAATTATCATCCAAGAATAGCTAAGGCATCACTTTCCCCAATTTTAAATTTTACTACAAAGCAATAATCATTAAAAAAAAAAAACCATGGTACTAGAATAAAGACAGACCCTCATACCAATGCAATAAAATTGACTGTTCAGAGAATGACCCTTATACTTACAATCAACTAATCTTTAATAAAGGAGCAAGAAATGCAAAATGGGGCAAGGAAAGCCTCTTTAAAAAGTGGTGCTGAGGGGCCGGAGAGATAGCATGGAGGTAAGGCATTTGCCTTTCATGCAGGAGGTCATCGGTTCAAATCCCGGCATCCCATATGGTCCCCCGTGCCTGCCAGGAGCAATTTCTGAGCCTGGAGCCAGGAATCACCCCTGAGCACTGCTGGGTGTGACCCAAAAACCACAAAAAAAAAAAAAAAAAAGTGGTGCTGGAACAACTGGTCAGCCACATGCAAAAAAGCAAACTTGAACCTCTCTCTATCACCATACACAAAGATCAAATCAAAATGGATTAAAGACCTTGATATCAGACCCAAAACTATAAGGTATATAGAAGAAGCTTAGGCAACACACTCCATGATATTAAAAGAAAAGACATCTTCAAGGAGGAAACACTATTGTCCAAACAAGTGGAAGCTGAAATAGACAGATGGGACTACATAAAACTGAGATGCTTCTGAAAAATTAAAGGAAATAGTGACTAGGTTAAAAAGGTCACCCAGAGAGTGGAAAAACTTCACATAACACCCATCACATAAGTGACTAATATCTAAGATATAGAAGGTACTGACAGAACTGAACAAAACATAAATAAATCTAAACCCATCAAAAACTGGGGGAAATAAATGAACAGATATTTCCCCAAAGGAGAAATACAGATGATCAAAAGGCACTGAAGAATGCTTCACATCATCATTATCATTATCACTAATCATCAGAGAGATGCAAATCAAAACAAAAATGAGGTATCATTTCACCCCAACAGAGACTGCTGGCTGGGATGTTGGGAGAAAGGAACTCTCATTCACTGCTGATGGGAATGCCCTCTATTCCAGTCTTTATAGAAAACAATATGGAGATTCCTTATGAAAACGGACATTGATTTACCATATGATCCAGCAATAACCACTTCTAGGGATATATGCAGGACTACAAAAGCACAGTACAATAATGCTCTCTGCCCTCCCATGTTCTTAGCAGCAATATTTACAATAGCCAGAATCTGGAAACAAACCAGATGCCCAACAACAGATGAGTGGTTAAAAAAGTGTGGTACATCTATAAAATAAAATATTATTCAGCTACTATAAGAAATGAAATCACAAAATTTGTTCAGACATGGTTGGAGTTGGAGACTATTATGTTGAGTGAAATAAGTCAGAGGGAGAGAGATAAAGCACAGAATAATCTCACTCATATGTCGGATTTAAGAAAATTAAATGACAGTTTAATATTAACACCCAGAGACAATAGAGATGAGGGCTGAAAGTATGAGTCAATGAAAACAAGCTTATCACAAAGAGTGGTAAGTGCAGTTAGAGAAATAACTAAACTACCAGCTACCATGACTATGATAAAAAGAGAAATACAATACCTGTTTTGAAGACAGGCAGGGAATGGGGGAGGTATGTATTGGAGAGACAATGGTTGGTAAGGAAGTTACACTGGTGAAAGGTAATGTGCGGGCCTGGAGAGACAGCACAGCAGTGTTTGACTAGCAAACAGCCAATTCAGGACCAAAGGTGGTTGGTTCTAATCCCGGTGTCCCATATGGTCCCCTGAGCCTGCCAGGAGCTATTTCTGAGCAGACAGCCAGGAGTAACCCCTGAGCACCGCCGGGTGTGGCCCAAAAACCAAAAAAAAAAAAAAAGAAGAAAAGGAAAGAAAGAAAGAAAGAAAGAAAGAAAGAAAGAAAGAAAGAAAGAAAGAAAGAAAGAAAGAAAGAAGGAAGGAAGGAAGGAAGGAAGGAAGGAAGGAAGGAAGGAAGGAAGGAAGGAAGGAAGGAAGGAAGGAAGGAAGGAAGGAAGGAAGGAAGGAAGGAAGGAAGGAAGGGAGGGAGGGAGGGAGGGAGGGAGGGAGGGAGGGAGGGAGGGAGGGAGGGAGGGAGGGAGGAGGAAGGAAGGAAGGAAGGAAGGAAAGAAAGAAGAGAAAGAAAGAAAGAAAGAAAGAAAGAAAGAAAGGAAAGAAAGAAAGAAAGAAAGAAAGAAAGAAGAAAGAAAGAAAGAAAGAAAGAAAGAAAGAAAGAAAGAAAGAAAAGAAAGAAAGAAAGAAAGAAAGAAAGAAAGAAGGAAGGAAGGAAGGAAGGAAGGAAGGAAGGAAGGAAGGAAGGAAGGAAGGAAGGAAGGAAGGAAGGAAGGAAGAAGAAGAAGAAAGAAAGAAAGAAAGAAAGAAAGAAAGAAAGAAAGAAAGAAAGAAAGAAAGAAAGAAAGAAAGAAAGAAAGAAAGAAAGAAAGAAAGAAAGAAAGAAAGAAAGAAAGAAAGGTAATGTGCATTTTATGGCTGAAACCCAATTACAAACATGTTTGTAACCATTGTGCCTAAATAAAGAAATTATTAAAATAAAAAATTAAATTAAAAAGTGTCTGCCCATGAAGCAAGCAGGGGCATGGTAGGGAACCTGGGAATGGCACTTTGGTGGTAGAAAATTGATCCTGGTGGTATATCATGCATGCTTGAAACTCAAATATGAATAACTTTATAAATAATGGTAATTTAATTTAAAAAATTTAAGTGTATTTAAAAATAAAGATTTCTATAAATACGTCTACATATTTTATACCTTGGTTACTCAAATTTTACAATAATGTTTACTAGATGGCAAAAACCATAGATTGTTTTTCACTCTTCTGATTTGGGGGAAGAGGAAGTTGTGAGTTATAGTGGGTAGAATGGGGGTTGTTGCCCCAGGAAGTGTTCAGGGTACCATACTAGGGATCAAATCTGGACTTCCTGCATGAAAAGCATATACTGAGTTTTTTAAGTTCGCTATCTAGCCCATCTTTGTTTATTTGCTGTTTTTTATTTTTTAATCTAATAAGCTACCACAGTTAATTTTCTCCTTCAGTTCCGCTTTGCTGATAGGCTGGACATCATGCTCATGGTCCTGGGATTGCTGGCATCACTATTAAATGGAGCCTGTCTTCCTGTAATGTCACTGATTTTAGGAGAAGTGAGTGATAATCTTATTGGTGGATGCCTAGCCAAAAGCAATAAAAGTGAGTATAATATTTATTTATCTATATTGTTGAGGATGCAAAAACAATAAAGCAACACCTAACAGATTATTGTATTGTCAAAAATCTATATATTAATATTTAAGTCAATTATTTGTCTATATTGACAGTAACTGGAAAATGAAAATATGTATGTCAACATCCTTTAAAGAAATAGGAATTAACTTGGGACATTGGTGATGGGAATGTTGCACTGGTGATGCGTGGTGTTCTTTACATGACTGAAATCCAAACACAATCATGTATGTAATCAAGGTGTTTAAATAAAAAAAGAAAGAAATAGGGATTGGAGAGATGATAGAGTGGGTAGGGTGCTTGTCTTACAGGTGACTAACCCCATATGGTCCCCTGAGTCCCACCAGGAGCCAGGATAAACCCAAGCACTGCTGATTGAGGTCCAAAACAAAACACAAGTAATAAAGAAACAAATAGTATAAATGGTCAAATATATGTGTATAGAAAACTATATATGTGTGTGTGTGTGTGTGTGTGTGTGTGTGTGTGTGTGTGTGTACTGGTATATATATTCCCCCCCACAATTCAAATTGAGGGTTCCTGAAGGAAGAAATCCCTTTAATTTATATGAAAAATATATAGTATTCTTAGACTCAAATAAAGCCTAAAATATAATGAAAGTAACATAGCCTGATAAATACAAAATGAGTATTACATATTTCCTTGGGATGGAGTTCAAAAAGCCCATTTACCCTGCTCAAACAGTGTTCTACAAAATAAAATTATATCAGAATTTAGTCACAAGCTTGACTCATTCCTCACCACTTAACATAATGTACCCTTTAAAAAGAAGAAATAAAAATGACTATTTCTGACAGATACTTAGGAGTCATTAATAGCATAAATATAAATGCATATATATGACATTGCAGAGCATATGCTGCGATGAAGCACATGCAAAAATTATACTACTAGAGACAAAGTATCTGAGTAGAGTCCTGGTCAGTTGCATGTAGGGCAAATGCCTTACTGCTGTGCCATCACTCCGGCCCCATAACCAACTTATTTCAACAATCTTCATGCAATTTCATTTAAAGTTTTCCATGAAGGGCCGGAATGATAGTACACTCAGGTTCTATCCCTGGAATCCCATATGGTTCTACTAGCCCAACAGGATTAAACCCTGAGAGCAGAGCTAGGAGTAAGCCCTAAGCACTGCTAGGTGTGACAAAAATAAATAAATAAATAAATAAATAAGTTTCTTATGACTGTTATTTTTTTCCCACGAAGTTTTACCCTCATTTTTATTTCAAATTCTAACCACTGTACAACATTTCCAATGTGATCATTATTTTCTTTATTTTTATATTTTAATATATAATAATCTTTAATTTGACCAAATTGGATTACAAATCATTCACAGTAAAATTTTAGGTATGTAGTGACATTGAATCAGGGGCATTCCCACCACCAATGTTGTCCTCCCTCTCCCCCACATTCCCAGAATGCATCCCATATTCTCCTCCTTTGCTCCCCAGGCTGCTAGTATAAGTGGTGTCCTCTGTATCTAGCTTGTTGTAGATTGGATATGGATCCTGCTGTCGTTGGCTTTGGATTTGGTACCTAAGTCTGATCATTTTTTATTTCTACTCAATGTTCAGACGACTGTTTGTCTTGGTAGCCTCCATTATTATCCCCTCAGTTTGTGAGCCAAAACAAGATGGTTCAAGTTTTGTGGTTCTGTTTGAAGAAAAGAAGAAAGAAAAATGGGAGGGGGCAAAAATCAAACAAGCAAAAAATGGGAGGAGTTCTTCTAGAGGCTATATAATATATATATATATATATATATATATTTATATATAGAGAGAGGAGGAAGGTGCTCTTATATATATGTATATATATATATGTTTAAAAGAAGAAAAGAAAAAAGAAGAAAAATATAACAACAATACTAAAAAAATCAAATTAAAAACCCGAAAAGCACCATAGCAATAAATACAACAACCAAACAATAACCCTGGTCCTGAAATAAAAACAAAACAGAGCTCAAAAACATAAATCAAAACAAAGCAAAACAAAACAAAAAACAAAAGCAATAATAACAATAAAAAATTATATGTGGATTTTTTTGCATAAGTACAATAAATATTGGGGAGATTAGAAAGGGAATTCCCTTGGCCTAAGAGATACAGGGTTTCCCCACCCTTGAAGTATACTATCATGTGCATAACTCCAGGTTCCATACTTATTTGTTTACTCTCCCCTAGGTCTTTTTGTGGTGTCTGGAAACTTTTCGCTCAGTCTTGGATGATGAGATCAGGCCTCTGTAACTAGTAGAGGTCTTGGTATTTACACAGGTTATAGGATGAAGCCTAGGTTGGAGTCTTTCCTTATGGTTCTAGAAGTTCTGTTCCATCACTGTTATTTTAATCTGACTGTTATTTTTAAATCTTTCACATGTATTTTTACTTTTTCTAAACTTTCAGTTACTCACTGGAGAATCTCAATTGAATTCTAAACTGAATTCTGAACTCATAATTGAAGTGCAATTCCATTATTATTAGGCAATTATTGCAAGAAATGAAAGATTTCTTCAAGCATTCTTTATAGATATAAGCTACTATGAATACTTATATATAAGCTTGTAGTTATTTATAATGTAGCTACTATGTCACTTAAATTTTGTCATATTTCATAATTTCTTGATATCAAAGAAAAATTGAAAATTTATATTACAAAATAGTAAATAAAATGTTCATAATCTATGTGTATGTATTAAGTTCATTTCTTTAGAATGCAATAAATTTTAGAATTATGTGTTAAACATTATGACCAAATTATAAATTAATTTTCTTTATAATTTAAACAATATTTTAGCAGCAAATTATCAGAACTGCACTCAATCTCAAGAAAAGTTGGATGAAGAGATGATTGTGTAAGTCCAAATAAAAATTAATATTCTGTTTATTGCATGCTGCTATATACAATGTTTGTAAAATTTTAAATAGCTTAAAGTTTGATCATTATTTTTACAAATTAGACATTAAAGCAAATTCTTTCATTAGAATAAATAAAGCATATAATCTATACTTTGTTTATGACTTATGTTTATAACTTACCACAAATTAGTCACTAAAACAAACAAATTCTTTCTTCCATGAGAATATAGAAAGAATATCACATAATTTTCCTTTCCAATTTATATTTAGGCACTGTGATTTGCTAATCTATTAACAATAAATTTTCAAGCATATTATACAACTCCACTTCTGTCACCATCACCATTGAATGTCTCAAGATCTTCTCCGACTTCTTTATTTATTTTGTTTGTTTGTTTTTGTACCACACCCGGTGATGCTCAGGGGTTACTCCTGGCTAGGAGCTCAGAAATCACTCCTGGCTTGGTGGACCATTTAGGACACTGGGGAATCAAACCGTGGTCTGACCTATGCTAGCATGGGCAAGGCAGATGCTTTACAGCTTGCGTGCCTTTTCCCTGACCTCATGAGGCAAACTTTTTAAAATTTAATTAATACAGATTGTTTAAATGTTTACAATAGTATTGATACTTCTGATATATGTTGATGTACACAGTTACCTCGCTTCTCTACCTCCAAAGTGTTCAAGACCCTTGACCAATGCGTCATCATCATCATACTTCCATTTAGTCCCTCCCTTATCATTCTCAGTTTTGAGGTCTAGGATGAAGGGTTTTCCATTTTGACACCTTCCATTCCTTTTTTTTTTTTTTTGTATACCACAGGTGGATGTGATCATCCAATATTTGTCCTTTTGACTTGCTTCATTAACCCTCCAATTTCACCCCAATTTAAGCAAACTACATGATTACATTATTTCTTATGGTTGCATGGAATTCTATTGTGTTTGTAAGTGATTCTTAAACTGTTGTTGAACATTTGAGCTGTATTCATATATTAGCTATTTTATACAAGTATGCAAATATTTTAAATGAATATTTTGTGTTATGGAGTTAGATACCAAGAGGTGAGATTATTGCGTCATATGAAAGATGGATTCTTATATTTTTGAGAAATTTCCATGCTATTTTCCATAGATGCTAAGCTAGATAAAATACACCCACACAGTGATCAGGGTTTCATTTCATCACATCTTCAACAATGCTAATTGTTTCTATGATTTTATTCTTTGTTTTTTGATATATGTCAATCTAATTGATGTGAAATAATTTATTGTCATTTATACTTTAACTTCCTGATAATAAATGGTGATGAACAATTTGTCATAAATATCTTAGTCATCTGAGCTCCTATACACTTTTCTTAAAAGTTCTCTGAGCTCAGCCATTAGTCTTCTCTTATTTTTACATTTCATCCTTTCCCTCTGTAGTTATCTCAGGTAACCATTCGTTGTAATTTCCACCTTTAAGTGGATGATTTTTTTTTGGGGGGGGGCACACCCGGTGACGCTCAGGGGTTACTCCTGGCTATGTGCTCAGAAGTCGCTCCTGGCTTGGGGGACCATATGGGACTCTGGAGGATCGAACCGTGGTTCGTCCTAGGCTAGCGCTGGCAAAGCAGACACCTTACCTCTAGCGCCACCACGACGACCCCAGGTGGATGACTCCACATCTCTACATCTCCACTGTAAAATCCTCTCATTTTGAGTTTCTCATTTCATCTCCAATTTGGTATGTAATGGTTCTCTAAAACTCGGAAATCTCATATTTTAATCTAAATTCTTGCTCTCCCCTGCTTAGCTAGTTCTTTTCCAACAGCCAATATCTGTGAATAGCAGCCCTTGATTTGAGTCAGATTGCTCCATTCCTTTATTTCCTTCCCTTTCAACAAGCCTTCCTTCTAGTACACTGGCAAGTCTTTCTTGTTGTATTTCTAAAATATATCTAGAATCTGTCTTTAACTTGACATTGTAACTATATGTCTTGTTTCACTTATTATCTTTGTCTATTCTCCACTAAGGATCAGTGATCTTTTACTGCTTACTCTGTTATCGCACAAAAAGCCCCCAAAAAGTGGCTGCATGCTGGTACCACACTAGTGGCACCTATAGGCACCACAAGATCAAGGCCATTGTCAGGTTTGCCAGTAAACCATCCCTAAGTCATTTCTTGTCCCTTCTCTTCCATAGATAGCTATTTGTTTATTGTAAGTAATTGTATTTTTTTTCAATTAATTTACTTAACATTACTGAAAGGGGGTTAGAACAGAGGTTAGGGGGATTTCCTTCCACACTGCAGACCTGGATTTGGGGGTCTGCATCATATATAGTCCTCCAAAAGCTACCAGGAAAAGACCCCTAAGCACAGATTCCGAAGGAAATCCTCATCATTACTGATTATGGCCCCTCCTCCCCAAAATACTGAAAGATTAATACTTAAATGCCAACTTTGCTTTTAAAAAGAACGAGATTGTGCTCATACTGAAAGATAGATGCATGATAAATGTTTTAATCATAAACTTAGATGCTTACATTTAACTTACCTCAATTTTATTTATGTCTGTTTACTTTTAATATAAATGCTCTCCATTGAGTGGAAATAAAATCTGATCAACCCTAAATACCCAAACCAAAGTCAATGACAATAGAATCAAGAGACCCAAACTACAACAAGCTATACACAAAAGGAACCTGTTACTCTAGCTGTTTAGGGGGCTAAGGGTAGCAATATGGGATGCATGCTGGGAACAGGGGTGGAAGGAAGTCAATGCTGGTGGTGGGAATTGCCCTAATTCATTGTTACTATGTATCTTAAATATAACTGTGAAAGATTTGTAATTCAAAAAGAAAAAAATGCAAATTTTAAAATTTTAAATATATATAAATGCTCCCAATCAAATCTGATTGATTAATTTCAAATAGCAACGAGGGAGAAAAGTTGCACTTTAGTTTTAGTAATATTTCCAATAATCTCATTTCAGTTTAACCCTGTATTATGTTGGAGTAGGAACTGCTGCCTTGGTGTTTGGTTACATACAGATTTCCTTTTGGATTATAACTGCAACCCGACAAACCAGAAGAATCCGAAAGCAGCTATTTCATTCGATCTTGGCACAGGACATCAGCTGGTTTGACAGCTGTGAAATTGGCGAATTTAACACTCGCATGACAGAGTAAGAGGAAAGCTGTGTTGTGGAATCCAAGTTTACTTTCAGCTGTGACATATAATTCAACTTACTTTATGTGTTTACTTGTTTTTAGTGACATCGACAAAATTAACGATGGTATTGGAGACAAGATCTCTCTGTTGTTTCAAAACATATCTACTTTTTCAATTGGCCTGACAATTGGTTTGGTAAAGGGCTGGAAACTCACATTGGTAACCCTGTCTACATCACCGCTTATAATTATTTCTGTGGCCATGTTTTCTAAGGTAAGCAATAATAATAATAATGATAACAATAATAAGGATAAGAATAATGTAGAATTGACTATGTACTGGAATATAGACTAGATATTTTACAAAGTTTATCCCAAAATACATTTTTATATATCCAAAAAAGTAAATGTACTATTGTATATCACAAACATTTTCTTGCATTCACTATATATAACATTTCCATTTCAAGCTAACTTCAACGTAAAAGGCTACAATGCGGTTTAGTTTTAACATTTTTTTTGTTTTGGTTTGGTTTTTGTTTTTTTGGGCCACACCCGGTGACACTCAGGGGTTACTCCTGTCTCTGTGCTCTGAAGTCGCTCCTGGCTCTGGGGACCATATGGGACATTGGGGTTTGAACTTCAGTTCATCCTGAGTCAGTTGCATGCAAGGCAAATGCCTACCGCTGAGCCATTGCTCCTGCCCCTGCCCCAAGTTTTAACATCTTATTAACATTGAAAAACACTCATCTTCAAGTTCAAATGATGTGTAAATAAAATATTATGGCATGTTATAGTGAATGCTTGCAGAGAGTCTAAAGTGTCTTAAATCAATTTGTACAATAGTTCCCCATTTTTCCATAGTTTAACTTTCTCTGAATTTAAGTTCCAGTCCCTCATGCCCCCCTTTACAGAGAGAGAGAGAGAGAGAGAGAGAGAGAGAGAGAGAGAGAGAGAGAGAGAGAGAGAGAGAGAGAGAGAGAGAATGAAAACCTCTACTAGTCGAAGGAAAAGTACAATTTGGTTCTAGGTTACAGTAAACAAGGATCTTTACTGTAAAGGTTTTTTTTGAAGTATATCCACCCAACAGTTTCCTCATTTGCAAACTGATGTTAGATTAGTGACATGAACATTAGATAAGTGATGTGAACACTGTTATTCTAAATGCAACTTGAATTAAATTTTGTACACATACTTACCAGAATTACTTTTGGATCACTGTGGTTGTGACTTATTGCAGATAGTCATCTCACTGACCAATAAAGAATTAAATGCTTATTCCAAAGCTGGAGCTGTAGCAGAAGAGGTCTTGTCATCAATACGAACAGTTGTAGCCTTTGGGGCCCAGGAGAAAGAAATTCAAAGGTCTGTCTTTCTGATTTTGGCCATATATTCTTGGTTTTGTTTTTCTGAAAGCTATTACATTGTGGGGTTCTGTTTTTTTTTGTTTGTTTGTTTGGGGGCCTCACACAGCAACATTCAAGAATTCTTCCTGGCTCTGCACTCAGGAATTATTTCTGGAAATACTGGGGAGACCATAAGAGATATTGAGGATTGAACCCAGGTTGGCCACATGAAAGTCAGATGCTCTAGCCACTATATTATACTGTATTAGCTCCAGACTTTCACATTGTATTTTATCTTTGTAAGGTATACACAAAATCTAAAAGATGCGAGAGACGTTGGCATTAAAAAAACTATAGCTTCAAAACTCTCTCTCGGTGCTGTATACTTCTTCATGAATGGAACCTATGGACTTGCTTTCTGGTATGGAACTTCCTTGATTTTCAGCGGAGAACCTGGTTATACCATTGGAACTGTTCTGGCTGTAAGTGTTGTTTGAGAACAAAGGTGACAGTTTGTAGACAATATTTTCTTGCAAATATTTTAAAATTTATCTTTGAGTGACAATAAATATTCAAAGAATATTTTAATAAATATTTGTTTTCTCCAAATTCTATGTATATATCTTTAACTTGTAGGTATAAATTAACATGGCTATTTATTTAATATTAAATGTTTATTTAGCATGTCTTCTTGAAGCTTTTTGCTTTTCCCAGAGTTTTCTTTATCTGGTAATCAAAAAAGACTTGTCACAGTAAGACATTTACTTTCATTTTTGCTGAGATAAGATAGTACTTCTACATTCATCTTGAAAAAGTCTTAGGAAAATAGTCCTTAGGTTAAGATCTTGGTCTTTGTAGTAATGTTAAAAGTAGAATATAAGCAATTCTGTTCAACATCAAAACATATATTTTTTATTTCTCAATTGACCTTTTTATTCTATGTAGCTTTTTTCCTTCCAACTAAAGTCATGTTTTAAAAAGATCATTCTAAAACTTATAAGTTTTACATTTAATTATAATTGTTAAGTTATCCTCTCAAATTTCAGTAATGAACACATCAGTTAAGGCTTAAGAAATTTTTTCTTACTGGTGAATTGATATATTTCTCTTATCATTTGACCCTCCCATTCTTTTTAAGGTTCTTTTTTCTTACAATTAAATATATGTTTTGAATTTACAAAATCAACAGTTAAGTTCTTATGCTATTTGTCTCTTTCATATAAATGAAACAAACATGAGATATTATCAATGCATCCTTGCTCTTCAATTTACTTGTATCTGAGGGCAAGTAATTTGCAAAATCTTCGATTCCTCATCTATATGCTAGGAAAAATGGTACCTAGTTTGTGAGATGTCTTTATGTGACTTTTGCAGAAATATGTCTCTATAGAAATAAACATGCATCTACTAATAAAAGAAGTAGGAAAGCTGGGTGAGAAATAGGCTGATGTCTCTAAACTAATAAACTCTGTAACAGTCTTCTTAAAATCTGAAGCAGGGCAGGAGAAATAATACAGCTTGTAAGACACCGACCTAAATAATCATGAAACAGACCTAGGTTCAGTCTGACATCTGATACGATATCCTGAGGCCTGCTAGGAATAATCCCTGCACAGAAAGCCAAAAGTAAACCCTGAGCACAGCTGGGTGTGGTCCCCAAATCAAGATAGAATTAAATTACATTAAATAAAACCTCAAGCCAGTGATCAACAAAAATGGAAGTGTAACTTTCATCCTCACCAACCAGGTTTATTTACACCAGCTCTCTCAATAAGCAATCCTCATTCTATAGATCTCTCTGGAGACAATAAAATCATGACTAGAGGATTATTGAACTTGTTCCACAATAGAAAAATGACAAGTCTTTGCAGGTTGACTGGTACTTCCTTTATATTTTCAACAATATCTCCCTATCAATTCATGCTTATAAATGTCCATAGTATCTTTCATGAGTCTAAGCCAAGTATTCACAACTTCAATTTAGTGTCTATTACATAGCTGAGGAAGGATAAATATCTTTTTTTTATTCCTATAGGTTTTCTTTAGTGTTATCCATAGTAGCTACTGCATAGGAGCAGCAGCACCTAACTTTGAAAACTTCACTGTAGCCCGTGGAGCTGCCTTTAATATTTTCCAGGTTATTGATAAGGTAAGAATTATCATTGCGGAGTGAGTGAGAAATGGCTGCATGTGGGGGTTTCCAGGCAGAGTGCTGATTGCTCTACCTGCAGAGTCTCCACCGGGCTGTGCTTCTTCTGAGGAACTGAGCACCAGAAGGGAGCCCTGTCCTACCCTTCTCTGTCTTTCCTGAACTCTGGAAGCTCTCCTCAGAGCCCTGGGAAGCGAACCCCAAAGAAATTACATTTGGAAGCTACCCAGCGAACCAGAAACTGAGCACCTGAAGGGAGCCCTGCCTTACTCTTCTCTGTCTTTCCTGAACTCTGGAAGCTCTCCTCAGAGCCCTGGGAAGCGAACCCCAAAGAAACTACATTCGGGAGCTACCCAGTGAGCCAGTGAGTAAGAAATGGCTGGATGTGGGGGTTTCCAGGCAGAGTGCTGATTGCTCTACCTGCAGAGTCTCCACCCGGCTGTGCTTCTTCTGAGGAAACTGAGCACCGGAAGGGAGCCCTGTCCTACCCTTCTCTGTCTTTCCTGAACTCTGGAAGCTCTCCTCAGAGCCCTGGGAAGCGAACCCCAAAGAAACTACATTCGGAAGCTACCCAGCGAGCCAGTGACTCTCCTCAGAGTCCTGGGAAGTGAACCCCAAAAATACAGCATTCTGAAGCTGCCCAGCGAGTGAGTGAAAACTACGCCTGACCAGTGGGGCCCGACTGTGAAAAACTGTGAGTGCTGCCTGTGTGTGTCTCTCTGCTATCCTGTTGCGTGAACCTCCTGAGAGTGGGCTGAAAAGAGGCTCCAGAAGGCACTTAGCTCCAATTCGCTACGCAGCTGTGCGCTCTTTCTAAAAAAAGAACACCATCACAAGAAGAAAAAAACCACACTAAGAACTGTGCTGGATCACAAAAGCAAGAATTTCTCTCCAGACTGTCTTCTCTGCTGCGTGCTTGGGCCTAAGATTTGATCCTGTGTGAGGCTTCATCCACGGAGGACTCCCCTACCTTGGAGGAAAGTCGGCCCATCCAGAAAGGGCGGAGCCAGAGAAGTGTGTTGCCTGCATCATATAACCAATGAATACCACCACAACACGTAGAAAAACCCACCATACAAGTGTGACAATGGGGAAACAACGCAGGCCAGCATCAGACATAGAGAATGAAGATGACAATTGTGATGACCAGTTAACGACCAACCAACTAATCAATCTCTCAGATAAGGACTTTAGAGTAGCAATATGGAATATACTCAAAGAACTCAAAGAAACCATGAATAGAATAGAACAGAACACTAATAAGAATCAAGAAAATGTGAAGACAGAGATCACAAAACTCCAAACTGAAATAACATGTCAAATAACAGGCCTGAAAAAATCAGTAAACGAAGTGAATGACAAAATGGATAAGCTCTGGGACAGGGTATCAGAAGCTGAGAATAGACTTGGTGCTGTGGAAGATGAGATACATAACAATTCCATACAACAGGAGAGATTGGACAAAAAACTTAAAACAAATGAACAGACAATGGAAAAATTAGTCAAAGAATGGGAACAGATGAAAATAGAGGTCTATGATAAGATCAACAGAAACAACTTAAGAATCATTGGAGTCCCAGAGACCCAGGAAGAAAATTTCCAGGAAGAATCAACGGTCAAGAACATCATTAAAGAGAAACTCCCAGAGCTAAAGAATATATGTGATCAAATCCTGCATGCTCGAAGAGTACCAAACAAAAGAGACCCAAGAAAAACCACCCCAAGACACATCCTAGTCACAATGACAAATCCCACAGATAGAGACAGAATTCTGAAAACAGCAAGATCAAAAGGGAAATTACATTCATGCAAGCATCCTTGAGATTTACAGCAGACCTGTCACCAGAAACACTAAATGCCAGAAAGCAGTGGTGGGATATTGTGACAAGACTGAATGAAATGAGTGCTTCACCTAGAATACTGTACCCAGCAAAACTCACTTTCCGGTTTGACGGAAGAATACATGGTTTCACAGACAAAAAACAGCTCAGAAACTTTACAGACTCAAAACCAGTCTTAAGAGAAAAACTGAAAGACCTAATCTAAGACAAGACTGAGCATAAGACACACCAAATTTCGATATAAAGATGGCATTAAATCCCAGGACAATTCTTTCTCTCAACATCAATGGACTAAATGCACCAGTTAAGAGACACAGAGTGGCTAAGTGGATCAAAAAACTCAATCCAACCTTCTGCTGCCTACAAGAAACGCACCTGAATAGTCAGAACAAACATAGACTCAAAATAAAAGGCTGGAGAAAAGTTATCCAAGCAAACAACACCCATAAAAAAGCTGGAGTGGCCATACTAATATCAGATAATGCAAACTTTATACTCAGGAAGATTATAAGGGACAAAGATGGACATTTTATATTAATCAAGGGTATGTAGAGCAGGAAGAAATAACTCTCCTAAACATATATGCACCAAATGAGGGGCCAGCAAAATATTTAAAACAACTGTTGACAAATCTGAAAAACAATATCAATAACAACACAATAATTGTGGGGGACCTCAACACTGCTTTGTCAACACTGGATAGGTCAACCAGACTGAAACCCAACAAGAATATACTAGACCTGAGGAGAGAAATGGAAGAAAGAGGCCTAGTGGATATATATAGGACACTCCATCCCCAGAAACCTGGATACACATTCTTCTCCAATGTACATGGGACATTCTCCAGGATAGACTACATGCTGGCACATAAAACATACCTCCATAAGATCAAGAGGATAGAAATTTTGCAGACTACCTTCGCTGACCACAAGGCTCTGAAATTATTTGTGAATTCCAAAGGGACTCAGAAGAAAAACTTTAACACCTGGAAGTTAAACAGCCTCATACTCAATAACCAGTGGGTCCGAGATGAAATCAAGGAGGAAATCAAAAGGTTCCTGGAAACAAATGACAATAAACACACAAACTATCAGAACTTATGGGACACAGCAAAAGCAGTACTGAGAGGAAAATTTATAGCTTTGCAAGCACACATCAGGAAGGAAGAAGGAGCTTACCTGAGTAGCTTAATGACACAGCTAATAGAACTAGAAAGTACTCAACAAAAGGACCCAAAAATAGGAAGACAGAAGGAAATAACAAAGCTGAGAGCAGAAATCAACGAAGTGGAAACCCAAAAAACAATCCGAAAGATCAACGAAAGCAGAAGTTGGTTCTTTGAAAAAATAAACAAGATTGATAGACCACTGGCAAACCTAACAAAGAAAGAGAGAGAGAGAGAAACTTGATAACTCGTATTAGGAATGAAAAAGGGGAGATCACTACTGATATGACAGAGATTCAAAGGGTAATCAGAAACTACTTTGAAAAACTCTATGCCACTAAAAATGAGAACCTGGAAGAAATGGATAAATTCTTGGACTCTTATAATCTTCCACACTTGAAAGAAGAGGATGTAGCATATCTAAACACCCCCATCACCATTGATGAAATAAAAATGGTAATCAAAAGTCTGCCCAAAAACAAAAGCCCAGGCCCAGATGGATTCACTAATGAATTCTATCAAACTTTCCAAGAGGAACTACTACCAATCCTGGCAAGACTCTTTCATGAAATTGAACAAGTGGAAACACTCCCAAATAGCTTTTATGAAGCCAACATCACCTTGATACCTAAACCAGACAGAGATGCTACGAAAAAAGAAAATTACAGTCCAATATCGCTGATGAATGCAGATGCAAAGATCCTCAACAAAATCCTGGCAAATAGGATTCAATACCTCATTAAGAAGATCATCCACTACGATCAAGTAGGTTTCATCCCAGGAATGCAAGGATGGTTTAACATCCGTAAGTCTATCAACATAATACACAACATCAACAACAAGAAAAATAAAAACCACATGATTATATCAATAGATGCAGAGAAAGCATTTGACGAGGTCCAACACCCATTCTTGATCAAAACTCTCAGCAAGATGGGAATGGAAGGAACCTTTCTCAATATAGTTAAGGCCATCTACCACAAGCCAGTGGCAAATATTATCCTCAATGGAGAAAAACTAAAAGCCTTCCCTCTAAATTCTGGCACAAGACAAGGCTGTCCTCTCTCACCACTCCTATTCAACATAGCACTGGAAGTACTTGCTATAGCGATTAGGCAAGAAAAAGATATCAAGGGAATCCAGATAGGAAAGGAAGAAGTCAAGCTCTCACTGTTTGCAGATGACATGATGCTCTACTTAGAAAACCCTAAAGACTCTACCAAAAAGCTTCTAGAAACAATAGACTCATATAGCAAGGTGGCAGGCTACAAAATTAACACACAAAAATCAATGGCCTTTCTATACACCAATAGTAATAAGGAAGAAATAGACATTAAGAAAACAACCCCATTCACAATTGTACCACACAAACTCAAATATCTTGGAATCAACTTGACTAAAAATGTGAAAGACCTGTACAAAGAAAACTATAAAACTCTGCTCCAAGAAATAAGAGAGGACACGCGGAAATGGAAACACATACCCTGCTCATGGATTGGCAGGATTAACATCATCAAAATGGCAATACTCCCCAAGGCGTTATACATATTCAACGCTATCCCTCTAAAGATACCTATGACATTCTTCAAAGAGGTAGATCAGGCAATTTTGAAATTTGTTTGGAACAATAAACACCCTAGAATAGCTAAAGCAATCATTGGGAAAAAGAATATGGGAGGAATTACTTTCCCCAACTTTAAACTTTACTACAAAGCAATAGTTATCAAAACAGCATGGTATTGGAATAAGGACAGACCCTCGGATCAGTGGAATAGGCTTGAATACTCAGAAAATGTTCCCCAGACATACAATCACCTAATTTTTGATAAAGGAGCAGAAAATCCTAAATGGAGCAAGGAAAGCCTCTTCAACAAGTGGTGTTGGCACAACTGGCTAGCCACTTGCAAAAAATTGAACTTAGACCCCCAGCTAACATCATGTACGAAGGTAAAATCCAAATGGATTAAAGACCTCGATATCCGACCCCAAACCATAAGATATATAGAACAACACATAGGCAAAACTCTCCAGGACATTGAGACTTCAGGCATCTTCAAGGAGGAAACTGCACTCTCCAAGCAAGTGAAAACAGAGATTAACAGATGGGAATATATTAAGTTGAGAAGCTTCTGCACCTCAAAGGAAATAGTGCCCAGGATACAAGAGCCACCCACTGAGTGGGAGAATCTATTCACCCAATACCCATCAGACAAAGGGCTAATCTCCAAAATATACAAGGCACTGACAGAAATTTACAAGAAAAAAACATCTAATCCCATCAAAAAATGGGGAGAAGAAATGAACAGACACTTTGACAAAGAAGAAATACAAATGGCCAAAAGACACATGAAGAAATGCTCCACATCACTAATCATCAGAGAGATGCAAATCAAAACAACAATGAGATACCACCTCACACCACAGAGAATGGCACACATCACAAAGAATGAGAACAAACAGTGCTGGCGGGGATGTGGAGAGAAAGGAACTCTTATCCACTGCTGGTGGGAATGCCGTCTAGTTCAACCTTTATGGAAAGCAATATGGAGATTCCTCCAAAAACTGGAAATCGAGCTCCCATACGATCCAGCTATTCCACTCCTAGGAATATACCCTAAGAACACAAAAATACAATACAAAAATCCCTTCCTTACACCTATATTCATTGCAGCACTATTTACCATAGCAAGATTCTGGAAACAACCAAGATGCTCTTCAACAGACGAATGGCTAAAGAAACTGTGGTACATATACACAATGGAATATTATGCAGCTGTCAGGAGGGATGAAGTCATGAAATTTTCCTATACATGGATGTACACAGAATCTATTATGCTGAGTGAAATAAGTCAGAGAGAGAGAGAAAAACGCAGAATGGTCTCACTCATCTATGGGTTTTAAGAAAAATGAAAGACATTCTCGCAATAATAAATTTCAGACACAAAAGAGAAAAGAGCTGGAAGTTCCAGCTCACCTCAGGAAGCTCACCACAAAGAGTGATGAGTTTAGTTAGAGAAATAACTACATTTTGAACTGTCCTAATATTGAGAATGTATGAGGGAAATGTAGAGCCTGTTTAGGGTACAGGCGGGGGTTGGGTGGGGAGGAGGGAGATTTGGGACTTGGGTGATGGGAATGTTGCACTGGTGATGGGTGGTGTTCCTTTTATGACTGAAACCCAAACACAATCATGTATGTAATCAAGGTGTTTAAATAAAAAAAAAATCAACTGGAAAAAAAAAGAATTATCATTGCTTTTATTATGACTATTATTACTACAAGAAGGACAAAAATAAAGGCAGTATTTATTTTATTAAAAGCAGAACACTAGAAAAACTTTTGGTGTCCAATTGGCTATAAAAGGATGTTGTTTTAATCCTTCTAGAAAGAAATTATAAATTTTTGAAGTGTTCATGTCTAACTCAATGTACTTCTAAAGCAATAAAGGATAATGTAGAAGGAAACCCATTTTCAGACTATTGTTAGTATATAAAGAGGCTCAATTCATTAAAAGATTTTTTGATGTTGCTTCTGTTTATCCAAGAAACCCACTATAGGCAACTTTTCAACAACTGGATATAAACATGAATGCATAGAAGGAACTGTGGAATTTAAAAATGTTTATTTCAGTTATCCATCAAGACCTTCTGTCAAGGTAGGTTAGCTTTTATTTTTGTTGATTTGGGGGCCACAATCTGTTTTGCTCAGAGGTTATTCCTACTTTCAGCTCAGGAATCACTCCTGATGGTGCTCAGGGACCATTGGAAATGCTGGAAATCAAACTTGGGCTGGTGACTTAAAGGGCATGCACCCTATCTGCTCTACTATCTCTTCAGCTACTGGATAGGTTAAATTTAATAGTAAAACTTTACCACTCTATGATATAGTATTCTAATGGCTAAAATCTTCTTTTATTATATTCTGTAGAGTCATTTCATTTTTATCATCATCTGTCCACTTTACCTAGAAACAAACACAGAGAAAAGAAAAAAAAAACAGAAGGAAGATCAGTAATGAAAATATAACTGGAAGACTCAGTCTTTTCTGTAGTCAACTGATAATGGCATTTTTCAGTTTCAAGAATTTCTGTCCTCTGAAACACACAAAATTATTTTAGTGATGCCACTGATGATGGCATGACCAGTTATTTGTGGCTCAATATGTTATCCCACTCAACATAAATATTACATGTTAAGTTTAAAGAGATAGAATACAGCATAAGGCCCTTGTCTTGCATACATCCAACTTGGATTCAAGCCTTGGCACTGCAAATAGCCCCAAAAAACTGACTGCCAGGAATGCTCATATATGCAGAGCCAAATATATGCACCAGAGAATATGGCCCACCCCAAATTTATAATGAACAGCCCATTTAAGCCTTTTAGTTTCTAAGTTCTAAAACCTAGTAAATTATGCAAATACTGTACCATTTTCTTTTTTCCTAGCATATTTAGTGCTTCTGGTTTCTTTTCTCTATCTCTATCTCTCTGTCTCCTCCCCCTTTCTCTCCTCTTTCTCTGTTTTATAAGTTCAACTAACCAAAGTTACTTTTAACTTTGGTTACTTTCAAAGATTTCAAATTAAAAAGTTTAATATGCATATATTTTATAGAAAAGGACATAATTTTATGTGAAGTGCCTTATAAAATGTCTTAGATATACCTGCAATATTTGCATCCAAAAAGCATCTACTACTTCTACTATTTTCTCTTCTGTCTGAGTTTTTCTTTTCAAATTTCTTTAATTTAAAAAAAATTGTTCCTTAATTACCATTATTGAAAAAGTGTCATTTACCTATTTCTAAATATAAAGGGATGTTTCTTTTTGTTTTTTGTTTGTTTGGTTGGTTTTGGGGCCACACCCCGTGACGCTCAGCGATTACTCCTAGCTATGTGCTCAGAAATTGCTCCTGGCTTTGGTGACCATATGGAATGTAAGTAATCGAGCCACAGTTCATCTTAGGTTAGCTGTGTGCAAGGCAAATGCCCTATCACTGTGCCACCACTCTGGCCTTATAAAGAGATATTTCTTATAAGAGATATTTTTTAACCACCTTTGGGGTGATTTCCTAGAAAGTTCAGCTCCAACTGTGTGCTATTCTAATGCATGGGATAAAACTTTTGAAACATAACCCTTTTGTTAAAGTAAAAAAACGAAAAACAAAAAAACATTTATTTTTCCTTTTTGGTTTTTGGGCCACACCCTGCTGTGCTTGGGACTTATTTCTAGCTTTGTACTCATAGATGTCTCCTGGCAGGATTCAAGACCTTATGGGGTGGCTGAAATAGAACCTGGGTCAGTCACCTGGATTGCAAGTTTCTTCCCCCACTCCAGCTCCAAAAGTGAATTTTCTAAGTCCAAGAACTTTAGATTAAAAAAATAATAATAGTAAATTCTTTCAGTGAAAACTGACTCCAACTCTAAGGTAAAAGTGAACGTGGGAGATGAGATACTCTGAATGGGAGTTCCCAAATTCTCAAATTCTCACCATTTTTAGAAAATGTTCTCTGTTTTAACCCTTTGAAGGTTTTATGCTGGCTTATATAAAGAGTATTTCTTTACAAATGGGACATCAAAGTGAGAGGATACAAAGCAAGTCTTCTTTGAAGTAGGAGCCAAACACATACAAATGCAAGATGTTGACAATTTCTCTGTGTTTTTGTAATTTTAGGAGAGTGTTTATTTATGAGGCTTCTCTTATAAAACAGGTCCCTTGGACAATAAATACTGGTTAAAAAAATTACATATGCTTTGTGAGAAAAAACTGAAAAGTTCTACCCCCTCATTGAATATTTCTATCACATCTATCATTAAGAGATGGGGATTTTATAGTTAATCCCATGACTGTATACTTCAGGGGTGGAGAAACCCTGTATCCTAGGCCAAGGGAATTACCTCTATAATATCCCCAATAGTTAATATGCCTATGCGGGGGGGGGGGGAGCACAAAATAATCATTTTTCCCCATATTTATTTATCGATTGATCAATTTTTTGACATCTTTATTTTGGTGTAGATATTGAAGTTGATGTTATTTTATTTTATCTTATCTTTCTCTTTCTTTATGCACTTTGGCATGATTTGATTTCAGAACTGAGACTATTTTCTGGTGCTTGTCTTTATTGCTGTAGTGCTCACTGGATATTTAATTTGATATTTCTTTCTGTATTGTTGTGGTGTTTCAATTACCTTTTTCATGTACTCTCTCAAGCTGAGGTTAAAAGCCTCTAGGACTCCGCCCATTTTCAGCGTATTTGACTTCTTTTTATTTCTTTTAATTTATTTAATTTTCTTATTTTGTACTTCATTCTATTGCTTTTCTTTCCTTCAAACAAAACCATATAACTCGATTTATCTAGCTCTGCCTCTTAAATAGAGAGGGAAACAAGGGAGGGCACAAGGACCAAACAGATATATGATCACTAATAGTAAGCTAGACAAAGAAAGGACCACCTACTCTAGCAGCCCGGGGGGTGATGGTGGGGTATATAGGTTGCAGAAAGGTGGGATGGGTGGAGGACAAATTTGGTGACGGGTAATCCCCTGATTCAATGTTAATATGTACCTAAAATACTACTGTGAAAGATATGTAAGCCATTACGATCAAAATAAAAATTAAAAAAAAAAAAGAGATCGGGTTTTTAATAGTACTATCCCATATGGGAGTCCCAAGGAGCCTTGACAGTTATTTTTTTTTGAGATATATTTTTGCAATAATGTTAAGTATATGCAAAGAAAGAATTTATTTAAAGATATTTCTTTATTTAAATTAAAGTTATTTCAATTAAATTTAAACACAAAGATAGGATAGAGAGATAATGTGGCATGTCAGGCCCTTGCCTTGCACCTGGCCAGCCCAAGTTCAACACCCTGGACTTCATACAATCTCCTGAGCCTGTCAAGAGTGATCCCTGAACACAGGCCTAAGCCTTGAGTATTGCCAGGTATGACATAAATAAATAGTTTACAAAGATAGATGGAAAATATTTTAGGTGTGACAAATTAAAAGAAGAAAAATAGGGCCAGAATGGTTGTGCAGCAGTAGGACACTTTGCATGTGGCTAATCCAGGATGGACAGTGGTTCAATCCTGGTGTCCTATATGGTCCCCTGAGCCAGGAGTGATTTCTGAGCTCAGAGCTAGGAGTAATCACAGGTGTGGCCCAAAACAGAGAAAAAAAAAAAAAGATATATATATTTGCAAAACAAAGTTTTCACTAAAAGTCAGAAAGTTCATATGAATTATTTCTGTTGAAGTATAAAGTATTTTCTGTATCTAATTAAAATATAGTACAAGAATATTTAAAGAAGTTAAATAGTTTAAAAATGCCTCTTCATCTAGAGATATAATGAGATTCCTTTGCTATAATTTTCCAAACTTATTTATGTTATTACTAAAAACTTAAATGATACAAACATATCATATGATCTAGATTTGTTTTTAAGTGCCATAGAAAAGTTTAATTTTGTTTCTTATTATTTGTTAAATTTCTAAAACTATGTAAATCATTTTATCTCTTACCTTGTTTATGAAATGTCTCCCAACATATTTCAAAAGATTCTTAAAGGTCTGAACCTCAAAATTAAGTCTGGAAAGACTGTGGCCTTGGTTGGTCCCAGTGGCAGTGGGAAGAGTACAACAGTCCAACTCTTGCAGAGATTATATGATGCTGAAGACGGCTATGTAAGTGCAGCTAGCAGCACATTGTACAATTCCTACAGCAGGATTTTGGTATACTACCTATTATACAGAACAGAACAGATCTCACTCTATCAGCATTGTATCATTAATAATGAAGCTAGGCAGGAAGACAAATTCAGTTTTTCTCTTTATAGTCATCATCTAACAAATATATATTGAGCACCTACTATATACTTGGCAATAATACCCAGTATTTGGAGGGTGGGTTGGGCCACACCTGGCAGTGCTCAGGGGTTACTGGATCTGTGCTCAGAAATCACTTCTAGCAGACTTGGGCCGGAGAAATAGCATGGAGGTAAGGTGTTTGCCTTGTATGCAGAAGGTCTGTGGTTCGAATCCCAGCATCCCATATGGTCCCCTGAGCCTGCCAAGAGCGATTTCAGAGTGTAAGGAGAAACCCCTGAACACGTGCCCCGAAAAAAAAAAGAAAAAAGAAATCACTTCTGGCACACTTGGGAGATCATCGGGGATGCCACAGATCAAACCCAGGTCCATCCGGAGTCAGCCGTATGCAAGGCAAATGCTCAACCACTGTGCTATTGCTCTGGCCCCAACTAGGTACAATCCCAGTAGTTGAAGATATATCAGTGAATTAAACAGAAAAGCTTGGGAACTGGAGCAGTAGTACAGCCCACTATGAGTTATTCCTAAATGCAAACCCAGGGTAATCCCTGAGCACTGCTGGGCATGGTCCCCCCAAAAAGAAAAAGAAATTAAAAAAGAACAATAAAAGAACCAAAGGGGAAAAAAAACTTCTGCTTTATCAAGCTTGCATTTAAATAAGTAGAGAGAGATAACAAATAAAATAAATAATATAGTCTATTAGAAGGTAATAATGTTGTGGAGCAAAATTGCCCAGTAAATTATAGTACCAAGAATTTATCTAGAATTTGTTTCTAAAAATAGGAGGGAAGAATGATATCTATGTTTAAGGAAAAAATGTCATTTGGGAGCCAGGGTGATGAATCAAATAACCACTAAGTACTACTGGGTATGAGCCAAAAAGAAAGAAGTCCTCATTTATCTTCTGTCACCCACAATACTAAGTTTTTCACCCTTATAAAAAAAGATAGACAGTTTAAGACTCTAATAGTCACAGAAGCTTAATTCTTGGCCTATTTATTCTATTTTTCAATTTTTATTTAGTTCTTTTTGTTTGGGAGCCAAAGTCAGGACTTATTCCTTGCTCTGTTCTCAGGGATCACTTCTGGTGGGATCCGGCAACACAATGGGGTTCTGAGAATCAAACCCCAATTTGGCAATGTGCAAAGCAATTGCCTTACTCACTGTACTATGGCTCCTTCTGCTCAATTATTATTTATTACAAAAAAAAATCTACTTTCCTAGAACCTGGCTTTATTTCCTTTTTCTTCTAAAGTCTTCAGTTTTGGATAATGCTAGAATCTGGTGCCCAAGTTAACACTCCATAATGAAATTGCCAGATACATGTTCCATTTATAAAGCAGTAACAATGGAATGCCCATACTGTGGCAGAATACCAGATTTAGGTGAGAAAGGGAGACTCTGTGAGTTGTAATGATCATTTTTTTGACATTAGAGTATTCAAGTTTGGGAAATGAGACTGTCAATGGAAGATGGTTCATTTAGTGTTAATTATAGCAGAGATTAGAAGACATTTTTGCCTTTATGAGGAATGGGATATTGAAGAGGGGAAAGAACGAATACTGCTTAAAAAATAGTTTAAGGTTATATGAGTCTTAGAGTAATAAATTAAAATTTACCATATATGTCTATATTTTTAAAAAAGTGATTCCTAGAGAATTACCTTTAAAATTGGGGCCTAAGTGATAGCACAGTGGTAGGGCATTTGCCTTACATGCGGCCAATCTAGGACAGACCTTGGTTTGATTCTCTGGCATCCCATATGGTCCCCCGAGACAGGAGTGGTTTCTGAGTGCAGAGCCAGGAGTAACCCCTGAGCATCACAGGGTGTGGCCCAAAAAGCAAATAAATAAATATTATCTGCTAGATAGCTTTTGGGATAAAGATATCCAGCTGTTTGCAGATTGTGAAAGTTCATTTGAATCTTCCCATATAATAGAATTTTCCATATTCATTTGAATTTTCCTATATACCTGTTAACAATGTTCAATGCTATAATAAATATTTGATAATATAATAAATATTTGATAAATATTTTATCAAAATATAGTCAGTCTATTAGTAAATTGATGGCTTTTGTAGTTAGAATATTAGTCATTATATAAATATTTGTTGAATGTGGTAATATTTAAAGAGGTGTGAAATTTTATACCTAAAACCTGAAATGGCTTAGCAATGTTAACTCCATTTAAAAATAATTTTGTATAGATAGTTTTAATTTCTGGAACAATCAGCTTTTATTTTGGAATACTTAAAATATTACTCTTAAACATATATAGTGAAAAATATTACAGCATGACCAATTCTGGATTGGCAGATCACAGTGGATGGAAACGACATCAGAACCTTGAACGTGCAACATTACCGTAAATGCATTGGCGTCGTTAGCCAAGAGCCTGTTTTGTTTGGGACCAGCATTAATAACAACATTAAATATGGGCGAGAAGGTGTGACAGATGAAGAAGTTGAGAAAGCAGCAAAGGAAGCCAATGCTTATGATTTTGTAATGGAGTTTCCCAATGTAAGTAAATCATGTAACCGATTTCCTTAGCTTATAGATAACATGCTGCATTATTCTAAAATGAGGTAACAAAACAATAACTTACATCAAGAGGATATTGTCTTAGATGAAACATCTGTATATAACAAAATATGGTTACAAACTAAAGAAGAAATGCATAATTTTAATGGTAACATTTTTACACCACACTTAATTCTTACTGTCTTTTATGACAAATGGAAAAGGGAGAAGAATATACAGCAAAGAGATATAAGAAAAAAATCATTAGCATCCAGATAAGTTTCATTTGCAAAATGTTGATTTGTGAGGCCATCTTGTGGCTAAGAGAGAGAATATCATACTCAGATAGGTTCTATGGAAAGGGAGAAAAAAAATCTATGACCAAATGGTAATGGGAGAACAAAAATATTAGGATTAACAGCCACTTTGTTATCTTTTCTCATAAATAGCTATAAAATTTGCCAAAGCAGAGGAGATATCACACAGTTATTTCCTAGCAATGAATTCAAGGTAATGTAGACTGAACCGAATTTGCGGCATTTTGCCTGAGAATAAAATTCTGACACAGGTTAAATAGGAAGAAGATGGGGGGCATTGGTGGTAGGAATATTGCAGAGGTGAAGGGAGTCTTTTATTATAACTAAGGCCCAACTTCAAACATGTTTGTAATTTTGAAATTATTTTAAGTTGTCACTAAAGAAGAAAAAAATAAAAAAAAACTTTTAAAAAAGAAATTATTTAGGGGCTGGAGTGGTGGTGCAAGTAGTAGGGCATTTGCCTTGTGTGAACTAACCTAGGACAGACAACAGTTTGATCCCCAGGTGTCCCATAAGGTCCCCCAAGCCGGGAGCTATTTCTGAGAGCAGAGCCAGGAGTAACCCCTGAGCGTCACCAGGAGGTATGGCCCAAAAATACAAAAAGAAAAAAAAAGAAAAGAAAAGAAAAAAATTATTTTTAAAAATTCTGACACATTTCTATGGAACTAGAATCCAAACAAACTATGGCAATTAAATGGAACTTAAACGAACTAGATATTTATAATTTATGTATATAATTTATAAATAATAAATTTATAAATTTATAATTTACTTATAATTATATATAACTAGATAATTATAAAATGTGTTGGTTTGACATGGAGTGATAGGTGGGGGACAAAATCTCTGTAGGCATCCTTGAAGTTTTGCATTGGAACCTAAGACTAGCCAAAATCTACCAGGATTAGCAGCTGCAAAGCTAGGAGAAAAACAGAGTTTAAGTCAGTGCTTCTCAATTATTTTCTGTCATGCCCCCCAGAAAGAAGAAAACATTTTTCGCACCCCCTGCACGACTGTAAATAGTATCTTTATTAAAAAAAAAACTTTAACCTGCAAAGCAAAAATATATAAAATAATTCGAGCTGATTTTTTAATCAGAGGTGATGTCCGGATTAATGGCTACAATGCATAGCTTTTCGAAGTGAGGTTTGAAGCAGGACACAGCAACTCTCAGCTCCCGAGACACACAGAGACATAAACACGGGGCTTAGCTTGTAATGACAGTGTTTGCCGAGGTCAAACGCGCCCCCCTTTACGGAGCCTCGAGCCCCCAATGCCCCACTATTTGAGAAGCACTGGTATAAGTCAAGCATATATTGAAAGCATGGCATAGCCAGTGTGGACAAGTCACTTTTACATTTTTTTAATACCCTAGACATAGAAAACACACACACACACACACACACACACACACACACACACACACACGAGATAAGGCACACCTTAGAAATAAAGAGCACACCCCCGAGTAAGTCTGACTCTAAACCTGCCCTAACAAAGCCTAAAACCAAGCCAGGACAAGATCCTTAGAAACAGAATTTAGAGATTAGGTGCTGCCAAGTTTTGAGGCTTTCTACCTGTTCACCCAACAACAAAACTAGTATTGCACAATTTCAAGATGATCAGTCAGTGTCTAAATTGCCTACTAGGATAAAATTCAGTTTTTCAGAGAGCAATTCAGTCTGTTCAATAGTACTTAGTATACCCTATATAAACAATACTTAGATATAAAAGGAACAGAAAAATATGTCAAATATGCAAGAAAACATGGACTACATATTTTAAAAATTGCCATTTTAAAGAAAACAGGCATATGTTCTCATCATAGTACACTGAAATTACTGAAACTAATAACAAAATATATTAAAATCTAGAAATATTTGAAAATTTAATAATAACTACCGGTAATTAACTTATGGCTCAGAGAAAAAGTCTCAAGGAAAAATAAAAACTATCTGAAAAATTAAAAAAAATGAAATGTACTATTATAGCTATTTGTGGAATATAGTTAAAGCTCTGCTTTAAGAGCTTATATTATCAAATCCATTTTTAGAACATAAAAATAATTCTAATCTATAAACTACACCTGCATCTTGAGAAACAGAAGTGAAAAAATGCAGAATCATCAAGAGGAAGAAAAAAATCATAAATTATAGCATAAATCAATGAAACTGAAAACTGAAAAAAACATTAGAAATCATCACTGGAACCAAAAGATGTTTATTAGAAATGATCAATAAAAGCAGTAAAACTGTATAGCAAGACGTATAGAGAAACAAAAAAGAGGATAGAAATTACAAATATTAAGAATGAAAGAGGGGACCGGAGAGATAGCATGGAGGTAAGCCATTGGCCTTTAATGCAGAATCTTGGCATCCCATATGGTCCCCTGTGCCTGCCAGGGACGATTTCTGAGCATAGAGCCAGGAGTAACCCCTGAGCACTGCCACGTGTGACTCAAAAACCAAAAAAATAAAATAAAATAATTAAAAAAAATAAAAAGAATGAAAGAGATTATTAATGCAAAGACATTAATATGGGAATACTAGGAACAATGCTAGATCTATAAATTTGACAGGTAAGAGACAATGCTTAGAAAGACACAAACTAGGGGCCAAAGAGATTGCATGAAGGTAAGGTGTTTGCCTATCATGCAGAAGAATGGTGGTTCGAATCCCGGCATCCCATATGGTCCCCTGTGCCTGCTAGGGGCAATTTCTGAGCAAAGAACCAAGAGTAACCCCTGAGTGCTGCCTGGTGTGACCCAAAAACCAAAAAAAAAAAAAGACACAAACTAAAAAAACTCACTCAACAGAAATTGTTAACATTAGTAAGATATAATGTAGAAATTGGACTGATCTCTGGTAGCAATAGTTACAGAAGAAAAAAATTAATTAAATTAAATTAGCAGAAAGAAAGCATCAGATAACAAAACAGGTGCTAGGAATATGACTCAAGCTGCAGAGCACATACCTCCTGTATGTTAGGCCTAGATTTGTTCCCTCACACTACTAGCAGTATCAGTACCTCACAGTTTGGTCCTTGAGGTGTAGAGCAATAAAACTACCAAAGTTTTAAGAATAAATTTAATGGGGGCCGGAGAGATAGCATGGAGGTAAGGCGTTTGCCTTTCATGCAGGAGGTCATCGGTTCGAATCCCGGCGTCCCATATGGTCCCCCGTGCCAGCCAGGAGCAATTTCTGAGCCTGGAGCCAGGAATAACCCCTGAGCACTACCAGGTGTGACCCAAAAACCACAAAAAAAAAAAAAAAAAAAAAAGAATAAATTTAATGAAAGATGTATAATCTTGGGGTTGGTGTTTTGCCTTACTCACAGCTGTTCTAATTTCAGTCCCCAGATCCTCGACAAGGAGTGATTTTCCATGCACAGACCCAGGAGTTCCTATTACCTGAACATAGCTGTGTGGCCCAAAACAAAATTAATCAAACAAAGTATGCCTTCTAGTGAAACATATAAAATATTGCTGTGAGAAATAATAGAGAAAAAATAATTTTTCCAACTAGTGGGTTTAGATATACACTTGCAAAACATACAATCGATATAGAATTTATACCTTGACAAAAATTAACTCAAAATTAATCATAAACACAAATATAAAATGGAAAATTGTGAAAGATATACTTTTTATCTCCTAGAAAATACACAGAAGAAAAAATTAAATGCCCTTGGTATGGCAATGATTTTCTTTTTTCAAATGTAACACCAAAAGTACAAACCATGGATGAAGTAATTGATAAGTTTTACTTCATGAAAATGAAAAACTTCTTTTCTTCAAAAGACAATGTCAACATATTAAAAAGACAAATTATAGACTGGAAAAAATATTCGCAAAAGATAAAATGTGATAAAAGGCTATTACCAAAATTCTTAAAACTGCAATTAGATAATAAGTAATCAATAACCAAACAATATGAATATATACCTCACCAAAAAATTAAATGAATAGCAAATAAATATATGAAAAAAAATCTTCACATCATTTGTTATCAGGAAAATGCATATTAAAAAATATGAGAAACATAGATAACTAGCACTTCTCTTGAAATAAAACTAACACTACCAACTGCTAGAGAGCATATAGAGCATCAAGAATCTAATTTATTGCTGGGGAGGTTTTTTTGTTCGTTTTTGCTTTATAAGCAGTGCTTAAAGGATATTTCCTGCTTTAGGCTCAGGAGTGATCTCTAGCCATACTCAGGGTACATCTGACAGTGTCAGGAATTGAACTAAAATTAGCCACATGTAAGACAAGCACCTTATCCCAGTACCCTAGTTCATGATCTATTTCCTATGTTTCTTAGTATTTACATAAGAAAACTTAAAACATGCAACACAAAACCCTACACACAGATGTTTATGGAAGCTTTCTTCATAATTGCTAGAGTCTCAAAGCAACCAAGATGTCCTTCATTAGGTGAAAGATAAATAATATAGTGTGCTACATCCAGACAACAAACTCATATTCAGCTAATAAGAACTGAGCTATTAAGCTGTGAAAAATACACAGAGAAACTTTAAATGCATCTTACTTGGTGGGGAAAAAAAAAAAACAGTCTGACAATGTACAAACTGTATGATTTCAATTCTAACATTCTAGAAAAGACAAAGCCATAGATACAATTGAAGAGGTCAGTAAGAGAGAGAGAGAGACAGAGACAAAGAGAACAGAGAATTTTTATGGCAGGAAAATTATTCTGCATGGTACAATAATGATGATTATATGTAATTATACATTTTCCATTTGAACTATAAATGTTCAATACCAAGAGTAAATCCTAATGTAAAATATAGACTGTAGGTGATTATAAAATGTCAATGTAGATTCATCCATTACAACAAATTATTGGTAACAGGGAAGATTGAAAATGGAGAGCAGGGAATATATAGACATTTCTGTACTTTCTTAAAGCAGTGAACCTAAACCTTCTAAAAACTATTTCTAAGTATTCCACTTTTATGAAATTATAGAACAAATATCTAGCAATATTTAGTAGGGTCAGTAACCCTTTTGAGTGAAATCTTGGCTCTGAATGAGACATAAAAATTCTAAGATTTAAAAGTGTTTTGAGGGAAAGTTTGTTTTTGAAATAAATGTTATGCCACTTACCAAATTATCTGAGGATGTTATTATAAATAATATATTAATTTGCTCATAATCATTTAAAATAAGCTAAATATTTAAACCATTGTATTTTTCTTTTTTAAGATTTTTAAGACATTCTAAAATTTTTTTACAACCTTTAGCAATTGGTTCATATTATGGGATCAGAGGGTACTGCAGATAGGGAATTTGTGTTGTACACAGCAGACCCAGGTCCTATCCCTGGCAACCCATGTTGTCCTTTGAGCCCTCCTAGAGTGATCTCTGAGCACAGCACCACGAGAAGACCTGAGCACTGCTGAATGTAACAAAAAGAAAAAAAAATATTCATATTATTGTTAATTTTTCTTAAACTTTTGGTTATTATATGTATTCATTTCCTGTAATCAGAGCCAAATTTTTCTTAGATTTTTCTCTTCACTGGATGCTAATTGTTGTTTGTTTTACGAAGAAAAATGAAAGGTCAAAATCAGCTAGATTGGGGCCAGAATGATGTGGCTGGGGCATTTGCCTAACATGCAGCATCCCATATGGTCTCCCAAACCTGTCCAGAGCAATTTCTGAGCACAGAGCCAGGAGTAACCCTGAGCGCTGCTAGTGTGGCCCAAAAACCAAATAAATAAACAAATAGATTATAAATAATTTTTTTTTAAAAATCTAGATTGGAGTAGTGAATAAGTTGGTGTTTAATAAACCTTTAATTGAGTGTCATTTCCTGTTCTAATCATGCTGTTTTCTGACTCTGTACATTTTTTTTTTTTAAGAAATTTAATACCTTGGTAGGGGATAAAGGAATTCAAATGAGTGGGGGACAGAAACAGAGAATTGCGATTGCCAGAGCTTTAGTTCGAAACCCGAAGATTCTAATCTTAGATGAGGCTACATCTGCGCTAGATACAGAAAGTGAATCAGTTGTTCAACTTGCACTGGAGAAGGTAAGTGATTCGACATATTTATAATTTCTACATTGTTGGCTCATCTTTATTATTATTCCCTAGTGGATTGTTTATTAAGTTTAGAGTCCCCATTAAGATCAGAATGCAGGTTGACTTTTGTTCCTGTAAAAATAATGGTTTTAGAAAGTGGTTTTGGGAAATACTACGTGTGTGTTTGAGTAATATATAAGTAATTATATATATGTATATATACATATTGCAGCACATTGTACTTTTTAACTTCTTGTGTCCACCCTCATCATTATAATCATGTCTACCATTTGCTTCTTCTATACATACACATGACTGTCTATTCTTTGTCACTACCCAATAAATATTTGTTTATCGATTCTGAATAATTATGATACAAAATTGCTCAAGGTCTGAAGTGTTTTCTTTTTGGTCTCTTAACTTACACTTGCTAAAAACAAGTCTTGCTTCATTAGTTTTGTTTAAGAAGATAACTAAGGGGAACCCAAGCAATGGTGCAAGGGTAGGGTGTTTGCCTTGCACGAATCTGACCCAGGACGGACAGAGGTTCAATTCCCCATATGGTCTCCCAAGCCAAGAGCAATTTGTGAGAGCATAGCCAGGAGTAACCCCTGAGCGTCACCAGGTGTGGCCAAAAAAAATAAATAAAGAGGAAGATAACTTCATCATGAATAAAGGTTTACGCCACAAGCTAAGAGCCTTTCCTCTGCTTCTTTTTAGACCTGGCCTCCCAAAGCTGCAGATTTCAGGCTGTCTCACTGCAGATAATCATGACAGTAACATCTGCTGGCCCCTGCGGAAGCAGAGGAAATTCACACCGATTTCAGTGATAAACCCTGGGAAACTTTTTTGAAATGTTAAAAGGGATATGCAAATATAAGGAATAATTATTATTAAGGGAGCTTCAGCTACACCACATCAATAAAGAACCTTTGAAAAGGTTCGCTAATTATGAGAGAAGGGTTTCCATCACAGTTTTATTCTTTGAAGAGACTGAGCTGCTTTGTTACAGCCTTTATGGGCTTTTCTTTATCATCACTGGGGTTTTTTTTCTCTTTATGATGCACTATGTTAATCTTCCTCCCAGGCTCCTTATATTATATTTTTACTACTTGAAGAACTGAAAAGTCAGAAAAAAATATGTTACATTAAGCTGTAGATTAGGTTAAGAAATTAAGCCTCAAGAATTATCCAAAGTTGGGCCGGAGAGATAGCATGGAGGTAAAGCGTTTGCCTTTCATGCAGGAGGTCATCGGTTCGAATCCCGGCGTCCCATATGGTCCCCCGTGCCTGCCAGGAGCAATTTCTGAGCCTGGAGCCAGGAATAACCCCTGAGCACTGCCGGGTGTGACCCAAAAACCACAAAAAAAAAAAAAAAAAAAGAATTATCCAAAGTTGAAGTTAGGTTATTACTCATATACATATACATGCATACAAATATATGTGTGTGTGTGTATTGGTGTGTCAATTAAATATCTTTTTTTCTGTTTATAAATGGAATTAAGGATTTCTTTTACAATTTTTAGCAGCATAATAGTTCAGAACATAAAGGGAATTTTTACAAGGGGATTTCCTTACTGGGAATTTAGCCAGGAGAGCAAAGGTAACAACAGCCAGAATAACTTGTCCAAAAAAATATCATACAACTTTTCATTATCCTCTCCAGTCGAGCTCACATTGGTAAGACTTGTTGTTGGAAGTTAGGCCACTAACTTCTTTTCAGGTATTGCTTCTTCCACTTTGATCTATCAGAGCCTTTTAGAGAATCGAAGCCAAGAGAAAAAAAATAGATTATTGTATTGTAACTCTTCAGCAAAATTGACAAATGTATTCTTTAAAATGATTTGTAAATAATTCTTTTAGGTGTAATATAAATAAGTTAATGGTAATAGCTCATCTTCACAAGAAACCAATGAGATAAAAAAAATTTTTCTCCTAATAACTTTACATCTCACACTTAACGTGAGCGCGCATTGAGTTACAAAGAGGTTGAAATCCTGTGAAAGCAAACAATGATGCCAGAACCTCCACCAACACTTTCAAGTTCATTCATACAGTATATGTGCTTTGTTTCCTCAACGTTCTGTATCTATGAATATGTGAGGCTAAATATAAAGTATTCTTCATAGTGAGCTTGGGGCTAGAAAAATAGTAGATTTTTTGTGAATGCAGTATACCAGAGGCAGGTTCAATCACCAACTCCACAAATGATTGATCCTCTGAGCACTGCTCAAAATGGTCCCTAAGCACATAGCCAGGACTAAACCTGGGTACTGCCATGTGTGACCTAAACCATAGAAACAAACAAACAAACAAATAGCTTCTAATTGAATAGAAGTCTCATATCATTTATACGTGGAAATATACCCCAAAATATTGCAAACAGAGTTCAAGCAGGTATTTAGTATCATCCATAATATCAAAAAGGTAGAAGTAAGCCAAATGATTTTTATCAACAAATGAATAATCAACAAAACAAAGTTTACATATATGTGTATAAGTATACATAGACATGTACTTTATATGCAGACATATATATACTGAATCAGAGTTTTGAAATGAAAATATGATTCCTACTATCATATTGAAGAGATGCTAAGTGAAATACAACAGAATGAAAGGGATAGCTATTATATGATCTCACGTGAGGTATCTAGAATAGTCAAATGCGTAGACAAAAACAAGGTTACTTAATGCTGAGATAGAAGGGAATAGGAGAGTTATCATTTAAAGAGTACTAAAATAAGTCTAGAATGAAGAAAACATTTTGGTACTTGGTTGTACAACAATATAAATGTATTCAACGGCACTAAATTATATGTCTAAAATGGTTTATGGCTTGGGAGGTAGTTAACAATAAGGCACTAGCCTTGCATGTGTGAGGTTCTGGGCTTAATCCCTGGCAACACACATACACACACACCACACACACAGAATTTTAATTTTATGTTATTTAATTTTACAACACACAAAAATATAAATATCTACACCTGAATATAAAAGAATAATAACACAGTTAGAATTCACCTCTCAGATCCAGAGGACCATAAAAATAGGATGGGCTGGAAGCAATAGTATAATGGGTAGAGCAATTGCCTTGTATGCAGCTGATTTATTTGATCTCAGGCACCAAATATAGTCCCTAGAGCCCTGCCAGCAGTGATTTCAGAGCCAGGAGTAATTCCTGAGCATTATCAGTGATCCAAGAAAAAACACAAAATATAGAATGGTAAATTTAATATTACTTACATTTTACCAAAATTTACATATATCTGAATATATACATTTATTTTTGTTCTCTTGTGCTGCTAATTTTGATCTTATAGTATAGATAAGCAGTGTCTTTTACTTTCACAAATGGACTTAATTCATGTTACCAGAACATTTTGAATACTTTAAAAATATAATAAAATATTTAAAATATAATAAAATATGTGTATGATGTGGAATAGTAACTCAGTCAACTCAGATTATTCCTGAGCTTTGGCCTCCCTCACAAATAAAATATTCCTATATTTTAAAATATCGATTTTCCTAATTGTTACTAAATAAGGCAGCTCTAAGGTACTATATAGTGATCAATGCTCTAAGGTAGGTAAACTATTATTTGCTTCAAGAAGATGAACTTTTATTGTTGCATTTATCTTCTTGTCCCCTATGCACTTCAATGTTTTTTTTAATTTCTTCACAAATATTAGCTTAATAAAGTTAAGTGAAGGAAAAGGTATTGAATAATCATAAATAATTTTATTGTTGCCAGCAGCTAACTTCTATCTCAGTCTATTTAAAAGCAACGCTTAAATAATTTAGGTTGCAAAAAGAAAACATGGTACACTAAAGTACCATGTTCCTAATTAGATATGATAGGTGATCTCATCTCAACAAAGAACTTGTTTTGAATGTCCTTTCCTGTCCAAAGGTCTTAACTAAAACTTACAGACACCTTGAGTAGATTTCCTATAAATTGAAAATAAGGAATTGAAAATAAGGGATTCACTTCTTAAGTATGGCCATTGAGTACCATATAGTTTGCTATTTACTATGTTACTAACATAGTTATATAACTAGTAACTAGTTATGCAACTAGTTATGTAACTAGTAGCATAATAACTATTTTACCATGTTACTAGCTATTTACTACGTTACAAACAGAAAGTATTCTTCAATGGATAAAGTAACCGGGAGCAATTATACATTGTTCAATTACAGAGCTAGTGTCGATTTGGGAGAATGAATGCCAAGCCACTTGGATCTCAGTAGCACACTGAGGTAGTGAAGACATGAAAACTTTTGGATTTGTCATAGAATTACCATAGAGAATTCCCGCTACAGGGAGGCCATTAAAAATTGGTAACTCCTGGCTCAGAGAGACAGGTTGGGCTCTTGCTTTGCGAGACTGACTAGGTTCAATCCCAGGCACCTCATATGTTCTGTAGAACATACGGTTTTTAGAGTGCCTCCAAGAGTTACCCCTGAGTCAAAGCCAGGAGTAAGCCCTGAGCATAATTGGTTCTGACCTTAAAAAAAAAAAAAAAAAAGTTGGTATCACAGAGGTGAAAATGTTAAAAAAAAAAAAAAGTAATTTTTGACAGTAAATAGTAAATTTCTTTCCTTCCTTCCTTCCTTCCTTCCTTCCTTCCTTCCTTCCTTCCTTCCTTCCTTCCTTCCTTCCTTCCTTCTTTTTTTTTTTTTTTTTTTTTTTTTTTGATATTTTTGGCCTCACCTGGTGACACTCAGGGATTACTCCTGGCTATGTGCTCAGAAATTGCTCCGTCTTGGGGGACCATGTGGGACTCTGGGGATCAAACTGTGGTCAGTCCTAGGCTAGTGCGCCTTTCGCCCTGTGCCACTGCTCCAGCCCCAATAGTAAATATTTTTTATATGTTCTTAAAGTACTGCAGTTTTCCAGGACTATCTCAGGCATTATAATATTTTAAATTAACAACCCTTAGGGCATCAAGCAGCTATGTCTGACTTCCCACAATTCAACGTGGGTTCTAACAAAGCAATAGTTTTTTGAAATAGACCAAGTTTCCCATAAACTTTTATTTGATGAAACTTTTTGCAGCTAAAAAATAGGAAGTTTGTGAACCATAGAACCATATATCACAGGACTGAATCATGGAGAACATGTCACCAAATGACCATGTGAGGCAACCTTTGAGCCAAAGTGGGAGCTTGTGTTCTTTAGGTACTCCACCCCCATCATTGTTAGGGGACACTAGAACTCTATTTACAGGCTTCTCCAAAGTATATTACTCTTGTTAATTGACAGCAGTCAACTGCCAGTGCCTTTCATTGTTCTCCTTTCTTTTCCTGTTGCCCACCTTATTCTAGGTCCATGACCACTACTGGTGAGAAACAAGCTGTTGTTCCCAGGCCCTTATCTCTGCCCTAGCAATCCTGTGAAGGATGTTTTAAAAGCACCCTCAATTTCAAAGTTCAAGCTAATTACCTGGTGATTTATGGTTGTGTATGGAATTGTGGAGTAATCTGAAAAAATGCCAGCAAAGTGTCAAGTAGAAACCTATCTTCCTGTTGACCTTTCTTTGGTCAAATACTTAATTGGTTGGCTTTTAGCTTTCAGAAAACTGTGAAGGAAGGGAGGAAGTACTAGTGAATTCTTGCAAATTGGTACTTTCTAGAAAAAATAATAGCAACAAAGACATTTTGAAAACCCACCATACCTACTTTGTTTTATCTGAAAACAACAACAACAACAAAACAGTGGAATGGATTTCTCTGTCCCCTTATCATTACAGCAATTCTTGCTAAAAGACAAAGCATCAACTAAAATTGTTTTAATCACTTTTCCTGGAGGCCTTGACATCTAGAATCTTTTTATTTTTCCTGTTTGGTTTGATTTTTACTTTCTTTCTTTCTTTCTTTTCTTCTTTCTTATTTTTTTTGGTAGGAGAGAGCTCTTGAACAATTTGTATTTGACTATGGGAGGGTGGGTAACAGGCCCTCTGGTGCTCAGATATTTATATGCAGTGAATGAATGAAACTGCAGTTAGACATATGCAAAACAAGCACCCTTTCCCTATTCTGTCTGTCTGTTCAACACCTTTTACTTTTCAACTACTAGGGTAGTACATTCAGTAAAAAGGTTGAATATAGGACCTTATACGCCAAAAGCTGGTATCCTTTGAAACACATTACTTTTAACCACATCTCCAGCCCTGAAAAAAAAAATGGGGTATACTTTACAACTAGTACTAAGTTTTAAGCTCTTGGATCAAGATATATTCACTAATGTAATGAATTTTATAATGCTTTGCGTGAATAGTAGTTACTGGCACATTTTATAAGCCTTATAAATTTTTCCCTTTAAGTTGTTAGTTATTTGTGTGATTTATTTTATATTCCCAAAGATACTAGTTCATGCTATTAATAAGTCACATAATGTAACATCTACTTTCATCAAATTCTTGTTTCTTGGATTTGACACACAGATAGGTAAGCATAAGTTGTTCTAATTTAGGGAACATGTATGCATATAAAGACATATACTTATTGTCAACATTCAAGTGACAAACAATAGCATGATCTTTTGTAAATTTAGTAAGCCTAATTCATTATAATGCTTAACACATGTAAAGGAATATTTGAGAAAACATATGTATAAAAACTTGTGACATGAGGGGCCGGAGAGATAGCACAGCAGTGGGGTTTTTGCCTTGCAAGCAGCCGATTCAGGATGGATGGTAGTTCAAATCTGAGCATCCCATCTGGTCCCCCATATCTGCCAGGAGCGATTTCTGAGCGCAGAGCCAGAGTGCTGCTGGGTCTGACCCAAAAATAAAATAAAAATAATTAAGACATGAGTTTCTATGCAGAGAAGCTCTAAATAGAAAACTTTGTGATTCTAATTCTGTCTACAGACTCCACACATATAGAGGCCACACAACTAGAGAAATTTTTGAAATTTTCTGGTTGAAATTTCCTAAATAATGTTTTAATAGTCTAGCCGCATTCTCTTTGGAGTATAATGTATTATATATACTTCTTTTGCTTTTCAAATTTCATACTCATAAAATATATTTTGAGAAATGTTTGATAACATTTCCAGATCAATAAGTTATTAATAGAATCAAATAGCTCTACGAAGAAAGTTTTAAAACTGTTTGCCTTTTTTTTTTTTTTTTTTTTTTGGTTTTGGGCCCCGATGACACTCAGGGGTTACTCCTGGCTATGTACTCAGAAATCGCTTCTGTCTTGGGGGACCATATGGGATGCAGGGGATCGAACCAGGTCCATCCTGGATGTGCCACTTGCAAGGCAAACGCCTTAATGCTGTGCTATCACACTGGCCCCAAAACTGTTTGCTCTTAGAAAATACCATTTTGGGGGCTGGAGTGATATAGCACAGTGCATTTGCCTTGCACAAGGAAGACCTGTGTTCAATCCTCAGTGTCCCATATTGACCCTCAAACCCTCCAGGAGTGATTTCTAAGTGCAGAGCCACGAGTATCCTTTTTGCACCACAGGGTATGGTCCCAAAACAAAACAAAAACAATAAAAAAAATTGTAATCTCAAAAAGTATAATTGAACAAATGTGATTTAAATAGGCAGGTGCTGACTCCTGAAATTTTTACCTTTGTGCTAGTGGTCTTTCTAATACATACCTGAACCTATATAGGGCAATATGCAAAATAAAGGGGAAATAGGAAAGCATTAATCATTTTGCTTTTTAGTAGAATTAGTTTCAATGTCACATGATTGTCACTTTATTTATTCACCAATGCACCCTTTGTCAAAGTTCACCTTTGTCAACCCTTGGTGAAAAATCTTCCTACTTCAACATAATTATATTGCAGTTCACCTTATCATCAAATTTGCAAAACAATCATTAACAAGTCTTAAAGCCGAACCTTTTAGAATCCCTACAAAGCTTCAAGAATAACTGTCTCGATGAGATGATTCTTTTATTTAATTTTCTTTTGTCTCAAGACTTTTACATGTTTAATGGCCTATATTAAATTTTACTTAATGAAACTTGCAATTGGAAAAATTTGGACATGTATAAATAACTGTGAAACCATTATCACAATCAAGAAAGTCAACCCATCACTCCAAATATTTTTTCCACATTTTTGACAATTACTCCATTCTGACCCACCCTAAGTTCCCATCCGTAACTACAGTTTTAAAATAATATTTATACTAATATATACTTTGTATTAATCATATAAACTGTGTATGTATAGAATACATAAACTATTATTTTATATTTGATAGAGTTTATGTAAATAAAATCATACTGTGCTTTCTGTTATATATGGCTTCTTTCAAACAGCATAACTGTTAGAAACTCAGTTTTGTAGAATGTAGCAATATTATTGGTAATATTTTTTTCTTGGTGAATGGTATTCCATTATAGAAACACACTACAGTTTGAGTTATTGATACTGGTGCTCATTTTGATTAGTTTGTTGCACTTTTTTCATATTCTTAAGAAGTATCTGAACATGGGCCGGAGAGATAGCATGGAAGTAGTATGTTTGCCTTGCATGCAGAAGGATGGTGGTTCGAATCCCAGCATCCCATATGGTCCCTCGAATCTGCCAGGAGCAATTTCTGAGCGTAGAGCCAAGAATAACCCCTGAGCATTGCCGGATGTGACCTCCACAAAAAAAGAAGTATCTGAGCAGTGACATGAAAGTCTTTGTGTGTAAAATAATTTTTTTTCTTTGGGTAAATATCTCAAATGTGAATGGCTGGATCTTATGATAGTAATGTATTTGATGAATAAATTATTTTTCTTTTACTTACTATCACATATGGAAACCCAACTACTTTGAATATTAACATTTAATATGCTCCCACATTTTATTTCCTTAATTTTTAGTGTTGAGTTCTTTTGTCTTGTTTTTTTTAATTTGGGGGCCACACCCATTGGGAACTCAGATACTCTGTGCTGTCAGTTCTAACATTTTTCTTTGGGCTCATGTGATTCTGGGAATCAAAAAGGATTTGACTACAGGCAAGACAAGTGCCTTAATCTCAGTAATTATTCTCTGGCCCACAGCCACAAATCTGTCCTTGTTTTGTGGTGGGGGTGCTTTTCTTTTTTGGGGGATCACACCCACCAGTGGTCAGGGCTGACTCCTATACTCCTGATGCTTTTCTAGGGGATCATCCTTGGTGGGACTTGAGGAACCATATGTGTGCCAGAGATCAAACTCATGTCAGCTATGGGGAAGTACTTTGCCCATTGGCCAGACATTTTAATTTTAACCAAGTAAAGAAATATATTAATTTCCTTATACTGATGACAAATAATGTCAACCATTTTATGTGCTTGTTGATCAAGTCTTTTTTTGTTACAATATCTATTTCAATAGACACTTTGATTATTGTTTGCTTATTGTTCAGTTGGGTTGTTTGAGTTCTTATCATGGAGTTTTGTGGGGTTTTGTTTTGGTTTGGTTTAGTTTTGGTTTTTGAGTTAGACCCTGCTGCGCTCAGGGGCTACTTCTCACTCAGAATCGCTCCTGGCAGCCTCGGGGGAACATATGGGATGCCGGGATTTGAACTACCATCCTTCTGCAAGCAAGGCAAACACCCTACCTCCATGCTATCTTTCCAACCCTTGTGGGTTTTTTATAAATATTTTTTCTTAGGTTAGAGAGATAGTACAGTGGAGATGGTGCTTGCCTTGCATACAACGGATCTGAATGTGATCCCTAATACTACATATGATCTCTCAAGAATCACCAGAAATGATTCCTGAGCATAGAACCAGGAGTTAGTTCTGAGTACTACCAAGTGAGGCCACTAAACAAACGAACAAATCAAAATGCATATCTTTCTTTCCATTCTCTACTAGAGTGTTTTCCAAAAATTTTTTTTAAATTTTAAGTCATTGATAAGTCAGAACTCTATTTTATTATTGAGGTAATCTGGTGTTAATAATGCTAATGTTTGTATTTATGTTGTACAAACTTATTACACCTCCACTAACACCGAATTACCGAAGACCTTCCATCACTATTCTTATGTCACTTTTACTCCACCACTTCCCACCCATCAGAATCTAACATGCTAACCTTGGTTCTATTGCAAATATCTAGGAGTTTTTTTTTTTTAATAGTATCTGTTCTCTTGCTTTGTTTCTTTATATACCACATATGACTGAGATCATCCAACAGTTGTTCTCTGGCTTATTTCACTTCACATGACTCTATCTAGTTCTATTTTTAAGTTGTGACAAAATAAATTATTTTATTTCTTATAAAATATATATGTATATATATATATACAAATACACATACTACAATTACTTGTTTTGAAGTTGTTTTCTTTATTTTTATTTATTTTTGGTTTGGGGGGCCTCACCCGGCATTGCTCAGGGGTTACTTACTCCTGGCTCTGTGCTCAGAAATCACTCCTGGCAGGCTAGGGGTCCTTATAGGATGCCGGGAATTGAACCCAGGTCTGTTTAGTTTGGCAGTAGCCCCAATTTCTTGTTTTTGTTTGGGGATCACACCTGATGATGCTCAACGGTTACTTCTGGCTTCAGGTTCAGGAATCACTCCTAATGGTGCTCAGAAACCCTTATAAGATTCCAGGGATCAAACTCAGGTCAATGTATTCAAGGCAAATGCCCTATCTACTGCACTATCCATATATATACTATATATATAAATATATATACTATCCATATATATCCATATATCTACTCCAGCCCCCATATATAAGCTTAAATCTCTTTAAGCATTCATCTGTCACTGAACATTTGAGATATTTTAATTTTTGGCTATTCTTATCAATGCAATGAATAGGTATGCATATATCATTTTTTTAATTTTTTGTGTGTGTGTGTTTGGAAGATAGATGCCAAGAAGTTGAATTGCTGAGACATATATGAGTTCTGTTTGTTTTTTTGGTTTGGGTTGGTTTTTTTTTTTACCTTGTGAGAAGTCCCCATCCTGTTTTCCTTAGTGGCTAGAACCATACAGCCTTCCAACCAAAGTAAATCTGACTTCTTTTCTCATCACATTTCTATCAAAATTAGTTGTTTCTTTTTGATAGAGGCCATTCTCACTGACCTGAGATTGTATCTCAGTGTTATTTGGATTCGCATTTTCCAGATAAAAAGTAATGGTGCTCCTTCACTTAGTGCATTTATGTTGATAAGAGGAAATTCCTCTTAACGTGTTGATTCCTTAATAAGTAACATAATGTCAGTCCCTAACTTTTATTACCTTCTTTAGTTTGAACATCATTGGCTCTGTAAAAAGTATAGTCATCTCTAGGAGTGGGGTGGTGGTGGTTTTGGTTTCTGTTTTTATTTGGGGGGCGGTTATTGTGTGTGGTTGCCACTGTTGTTTTTGTGTGTTGGAGGACACTATCCATCCATTGCTTAGGGCTTATTTCTGACTTTACTCAAGGACTATGCCTGGCTATATGCAGGGGGACCATATGTGGTGTATACTGGGTCAGCAGTATACAAGACAAACACCTTTCCCACAATACTATCTCTCTAGCCCCTGTCTTAGCTTTCCTCAAGCACATAATCTTCATGATAGTTCCCCAGATTTCCATTCTGAACTCCTTATCAGAAGATGTTCTGTAAGCAGTAGAAAGTTGGGTTTTGTTTCCTAATTCACCCAGCTGCTCTATCCTTTTAGATTGGGAAATTTAATATATTGACATAGAGAGGGATAAAAGCAAAAAGGTATTTATTGCCGTTTGTCTTTGAGGGTTTCGGGTGGTTTTGCTGTTTTTGACTTTGCTTCTTTAGCTTTATATTTTCCTCTTGCACATAAAGACTGGTTCTTTATGTTGTGATCAGAATGACTTTCATTTGCCTCTTCTTAATAGTTTCTTCTAAATACTTTTTCTTTGAAGTTAACATGTAGTTTATATCTAAAGTTCTAATCTTATTAACTGCTTTGAATTTAAAACAAGTAATTTCAAGTTCTTTCTGGAGTTCCCATTATTACTCTCCATCTTCCTTCGCTTTTATGACTTTTATATATATCTTTCTGCCTTTTGTGAGATTTGCTTACTTTTTATAGAAGCTAGGTAGTATTTCTTGCAGGGCCAGTTTAAAAGCAAAAAATATTTTGGTATTGTTTGTTTGAAAACAATTTTGTCACTGCAAGTATGAGTGATAACATGTCAGAATAGAGAATTCTTGGTCAGAAGTTCTTTATATTCAAGACTTTGTATAGATAATATCTTTCTTGTCAGGTCAGAAATATTTCATTTGAAAAATCTGATGTGAATACTTTGGATATTTTTGACATGGAATTATTCTTTTCCTGCTGCTTTTAGGAACTCTTTCTTTGGTTCTTACCGTTCTGACTAAATATTCAAATGTAACAATGTTCATATTTGCTATACAATACTAGACTTCTGTTTGGTTCATTTCACATGAAATATTTTGAACGTCCTGAATTCAGATACATTTTCCTTTTCATACTGAAGAATTTCTCAGCTATTATTTCTCCCACCAGAAATTCTTTCCCCTTTTCTCTTTTCTCTCTTAGAATTCTTACAAGACAGATGTTGTTCATCTTAATGCAGAACCATATGTTTCTTTTCTTCTTTCTTTTTCTTTCTTTTTTTTTTTTTTTTGGTTTTTTTTTTTTTTTTGGTGGGGGGTCACACCCAGCACTGCTCAGGGGTTATTCCTGGCTGTCTGCTCAGAAATAGCTCCTGGCAGGCACGGGGGACCACATGGGACACCGGGATTCGAACCAACCACCTTAGGTCCTGGATCGGCTGCTTGCAAGGCAAACACCACTTTGCTATCTCTCCGGGCCATATATATATATATATATATATATATATATATATATATATATATATATATATATATATATATATATCTTGGGGGGGGTTGGGGCCACATCCCATGACGCTCAGGGGTTACTCCTCCTGGCTCTGTGCTCAGAAATCGCTCCTTGATTAGGGGACCATATGGGATGCTGGTGGATCAAATCACAGTCTGTCCTAGGTCAGCTTGTGCAAGGGAAATGCCCTATCACTGCACCACCACTCTGGCCTCAGACTCATGTATTTCTAATGTTTGCTTCACTATAAAAATCCTTTTTTTGTTGTTGGTCTTCCCTAATGATGTCCGTATCTTGTTCTCCTGGTCAATCATTAAAGTTTTGGCTTCTGCCATTATCCTGTTGAATTGTGATATTGTGTTTTATAGTTTTCAGTTCTGTCTAGGTACTTTATGTTTGAGAAAGTTTTTAATATTTTCAGACTTATGGAGTTTATTGATGCACTCTTGTACTGACTTCTTCATTTCATTGAACATAAATAATGTTGTTTTGTAGTCTTCTCTAGAGTTTTGAAAGTTCTGGTGAGTCTAAGACATCCAGAGCAGCTCTACTTTTTCACTATACTTGATAGTATGTGTTGGGAAGGCCTAATTATGAATTGCTGCTGTGAAAAGGTGCACATATTTGAACATTTAAGCTGATACTAGCTTTTAGTTTATTTGTGCTTGGATAGCTGCTAGGAAATTTTGGTGAAATTTTGTAGCTGTTACTGTCCTGTTACTTTCTAGCTGATTTGGCCTCTTGCCCAAGGTTCACAGTTGCTGGCAGTTGTCATTAATTTAAAATTTGGTCACTAATTTAAAAAAAATAAAAGTTCATTGTGTCATGTGGACACAATTCAGTCTCCATGAGATTGGACAGTGTTCATCCAACCCCGAATCCCAGATCCCAGATGTAAAACTGATGTAGTTCCCTACAACAATACCAAGAACCAAACTCCACTGGGAAATTTCTAACACCGCTCTGGCACCAACTTGCACCAGTTCTGATATGACATCCCGACAACGAGGAAATGACAACTTGATCTAAGAGCAGGTTGTCTTACCACATCACCTAATAGTAAGAGGAAATCAGAAGACATGTCGTCCTTTGATCTGTGCAAAAACCAAAAGTGTTAACTACAGAAGACTGACTTTGACAACCATGACTGGGCAGAACTTATCCTGGGACCAATAAGAAAAACCCTACCCTAGGCTGTAGACTAGGACTTGTACAAAAACCAAGATCTCTAATTATAGAGGCTCGACTTTGACAAAAGAGACTGAGCAGAACTTTTGGAACCATACAGAAGACTCTATCATAGGCTTCGGCTTAGGATCTGAGCTAAAACCAAGACCATTTATTATTGAAGACTGATAACAAGAATAATGAAGGAACAGAACTTCTAGAACTGCAAAGACTCTATCCTAGGCCTTGTCCTATGTTCTGTGAAAATACCAAGATCTCTAGCTACAGTGGCCTGATTTTATCATCCACAACTGAGCAGAAAAGTTTCCTGGAACCACAAAAAAAAGACCTTGGGGTGTGGTAATGAGCATGTATGGAGCCAATAGTTATTCCCATGACAGTATGCATCAAGGGAGAAGAAACCCTGAATCTCTTCAGCCAAGGGAATTCCCTTTCTTACTTCCCCAATACTTGCTGTGCCTATGCAAGCAAAAAAAAAAAAAAAAGGTGGGGGAGGGAGCACAAACCTTGCCACACCAGCACTCCTTTTTTTGTTCTTCTTTTTCTTTTTTTACTTTTCCTCTTTTTTCTTCCTTTTTTCTTTCTTTTAATTCTTGTGATTTTTATTTGGTGATTTTTTTTTTACTGCTAGGTACTTTTTATATTTTTGGTAGTTGCTATCTTTTTCTTTTTTTGTAAAAACTATTAGATTTTCTTGTTTTTGTTTTGTTTTGCTATGTTTTTCTACTCTTTCTTTTCTTTTCTTTTTTTCCTTTGTCTTTTTCCAACAGAATCACACAACTTGAATCATCTTGTTCTGCCTCATGAATTGAACGGTAAATCAACGGTACCAGGACCAAACACTCATATGAACATTGAGTGGAATTAAAAAATGATCCGACTTAAACATCAAACCTAAAGTCAACAACAGAATTGATACCCTATCTACAACAAGCTATACACAGAGGGGAACAGTTTCACTAGCACTCCGGGGGACAAAGGAGAGATACGGGACACATGCTGGGAAAAGGAGTGGAGGGAGGGAGTGGGAATGGCCCTGATTCATTGTCACTAAATATCTTAAATACTTCTGTGAAAGATTTGTTATTCACTCTTTGGTCACAATAAAAATTATTATTTAAGGGCCTGGAGAGATAGCACAGCGGCATTTGCCTTGCAAGCAGCCGATCAGGACCAAAGGTGGTTGGTTCAAATCCCGGTGTCCCATATGGTCCCCCATGCCTGCCAGGAGCTATTTCTGAGCAGACAGCCAGGAGTAACCCCTGGGTTGCTGGGTGTGGCCCAAAAACCAAAAAAAAATTATTATTAAAAAAAAACTCAAAGTTCAGTAGGCCTGTTCAATGACTGGTGCTTTTGCCCCTATTTACCAACTAACAGTATTTAACAAGATAATAGTTACTGCAAGATTTGAATTCACTAGTACCAGTTGCCATTATCAAAGTTCAGTGGACCTCAGTAGCAACCTAAGTGTTCTCCTGTGATTGTCTGCTTAGCCTCAACAACTTAGAGTTGAGCATTTGTCACTGCAGAATGAGCTAATTCATGAGTCTTTCTATTTGCCTGAGTTCTACATTCAATACTACTCTAATATCAAGAGCATTAATCTGCACTACACCCCTAAAATATAGTTAGAACAAATTTCCCTAAGAAATGAAGACTAAGATTCAGTGAAGTAAGTGAAGTAGCTGACATAAGATTATATACTCAGAAAAGAATAGAAATAAGATTTATGGAAGCACAGAGATAGTACAGTGGGGAAAGTGCTTGCCTTACAAGCAGCAGACATGGATTCAATTTCTGCACCCTATATGGTTCTCTGAAACCTCGAGGAGTAAACGTGAGCACAACCAGGTGTGACCCCAAAAGAAAAGAAACAAAATTTAAAGCCAGAAATTGTAATTCTAGACATCAATGATGTAAAAATTGTTGAACAAGAGAGTCTGCCTTACAAATTGCAATGTATCTGAGCTCTACATATGAGGAGGCTTACATTCATACTTAATTAGCATGCTTAGTACAATAACATCTAACATTCTGTGTTTCAGATGAACTATTATGAGCTTTTATTGAAACAACTGATTCCAATCCTACCATTAGTCTTACTAATCTGTTCATAAAAACTGCTCATCTGTTTCTGCAATATGGTAATCTTTTAAACTCAAACCATGAGAGTTCATACTTTTATATATTATATATAGGGCACAGTAATGCTACAATAAGTTTTCTTAATATCTAAGCATGCATTCCTTTTTAAAGTTATGGTTTCTATGCTTAATTTCCATAGGCAAGCAAAGGTCGGACTACAATTGTTGTAGCTCATCGGCTTTCCACGATTCGAAATGCAGATCTGATTGTGACCATAAAAGATGGTCTAGTGGTGGAAACGGGAACACATGCTGAATTAATGGCAAAACAAGGTCTATATTATTCACTGGCAATGTCACAGGTAAATGTTCACTGGCATAACATTATGCTAGCAAAGTTTTAATTTTGTTTTTACTTTTTAAAAATACAGTATTAGGGGCCCGGAGAGATTGCACAGCGGTGTTTTTCTTGCAAGCAGCTGATCCAGGACCAAAGGTGGTTGGTTCGAATCCCAGTGTCCCATATGGTCCCCCGTGCCTGTCAGGAGCTATTTCTGAGCAGATAGCCAGGAGTAACCCCTGAGCACTGCCGGGTGTGGCCCAAAAACCAAAAAAAATACGGTATAAGAAACAGAAGTTTTTGATTGTTATCTTGGATTTCACAAGGTAACCAAGGTTGCTGGGTCTCTAATGTCCCAGTATCATTCTAAGTAATTTGATGAAATGTAAAGAGATAATGGATATATAACACCTACTATTGCCAAGGGTACTAGAAATAAGTTACATAGTTTTAATGGTCAGATCCAGATCAGTCGGAATCTATATACTGTAATTTTTGTTTCGATTCTATAAAATATAATACAGTATTCTTACATAGTACATGCATAAAACCTAAACTTTTCTTCAGGGAATTAACTACTATATTACAAAGAGGTACTAATAAGAAAATCAATTCCAAGAAGCAGCATAACAGCATGACACTGCCACTTAACTGTTTTAGGACTTTGCACATTTGTTTCAGTTTTCTGGGCCTCAGTTTTCTAATTTTTAACGTAGGGAAAATGGTAGATGCTGATTAATGAATTATGATATAAATATATTCATTCACTTCAGATGTCTATAATTTCTCTCTCTCTCTTTTTTTTTTTTTTTTTTTTTTTTTTTTTTTTTTTGGTTTTTGGGTCACACCCGGCAGTGCTCAGGGGTTACTCCTGGCTCTACGCTCAGAAATCACTCCTGGCAGGCACAAGGGACCATATGGGATGCCGGGATTTGAACCACTGACCTTCTGCATGAAAGGCAAATGCCTTACCTCCATGCTATCCCTCCGGTCCCAATTTTTTGACACAAATTGAGCTATACAACTCTTCTTTCATTCATTTTTTTTGTTTGTTTCTGGAAAACACGAAGCTATACCCCATCTGGCTCTGCGCTTAGGATTCGCATCTGATGTGCCTCGGGGCTCATTGCATATGTAATGCCAAGTTCAAACACTAGTTACTTGCATGCAAGGCAAGCACCCTAACCACTATACTTTACTTAGGCTCATAGGTGACTCTTCTTAAAACTACTATAACGCAATACAACTTTTAAGGAAAGTTTGATTCATGGAAATAAATGTTATACTTATTTATTCTGAATCATATGATTATTTATAGGAATATTACTTTAGCGAATTTTTGTTACAATGAAGCTAAAAGCAATAGGAAGAGATAAATATCAAATCTTGTTGTTTTGTTGGATAACCTTCTCAGGAAAAAGATTGATCTTTGAACAATTAAGTCACTTCCTTAGAAAGATATTGAGGGCCCGGAGAGATAGCACAGCGGTGTTTGCCTTGCAAGCAGCCAATCTAGGACCAAAGGTGGTTGGTTGGAATCCTGGTGTCCCATATGGTCCCCCGTGCCTGCCAGGAGCTATTTCTGAGCAGACAGCCAGGAGTAACCCCTGAGCAACGCTGGGTGTGGCCCAAAAACCAAAAAAAAAAAAAAAAAGAAGAAGAAAGATATTGAAATTTATTGTAAACTTTCTACAAAGTATATAGCTTCTGAAACCAAAAAAAAAAAAAAACAAAAAAACCCAAAAGTATATAACTTCTGAAAGCAAAACCAAAAAAAAAAAAAAAAGCCAAATATGGTGGGAAATGTCGACTGGTGAAGGAATGTGTGTTGGGACTTTTTATGATAGAAAATCAATGATGAAAAACTATGTCACTGTATTCACTTTAAATCACAGTGATTCACTTAAAATCAAGCTAAAGTAAACATTTGTTTCTTGGTTATATGGAAAAAAAAAAGAAGTGGTAGCATATAGGAGTATTCGATTAAAATGTTAGCATAGTAAACATATTTGTAGTAATATACAGACATTAAACACTCCCTACCCTGGTCTAAAAAGCCATATATTTTATCCCTCCTTATATATAATTTTTTGGACAATAATCATAGTTAGTTGAAGTCATGAAATTTTCCTATACATGAATGTACATGGAATCTATTATGCTGAGTGAAATAAGTCAGACGGAGAGAGAGAAAAACGCAGAACAATCTCACTCATCTATGGGTTTTAAGAAAAATGGAAGACATTTTTGCAGTAATTCTCAGAGATAAAAGAGAGGAGGGCTGAAAGGTCCAGCATACTACATTAAGCTCACCACAAAGAGTGATGAGTGTTGTTAGAGAAATAACTGCATTGAGAACTAGCATAACAATGTGAATGAACGAGGGAAATAGAAGCCTGTCTAGAGTACAGGCGGGGGTGGGGTGGGGAGGAAGGAGATCTGTGACATTGGTGATGGGAATGTTGAACTGGTGAAGGGTGGTGTTCTTTGCATGACTGAAACCCAACTACAATCATATTTGTAATCAAGCTGTTTAAATAAAGATAGATATAAAAATAAAAAAAAATAATCATAGTTACTTCACATCCAAAGAAAGTTAATCTCTTATTTCATTAAAACTCGTCACATTTCAAGACCAAAGTGGTAGATAACTCAATGGAACACATTCTTTGCTGTGTGAAACCCTGAATTTGGTCCCCAAGGACCCAATCCCATGCTCCCATAAAAATACCTCTGAGTGTATCCTCTATTTTTGTAAATGGCCTCATTTCTATAAGTAACATAAAATCTAAAAATAAACTAACCAGTAAATAAATTTTTTTGTTGTTGTTGTTTTTCCTATTAAACACTTTGTTTAAGGTTAACCTAGCTTCTTTGGAATTTCTTCTTCAGGAGCTGAATTCACCAATTTTGCTTTCTTATGAGTTTAATTGGGAATTAGAAAGAATGATAAGATCTCCTAAGATCTTCTCTGCATCAGGATGGGTCTCTTTTTTAAGGGCCTGATTACATCTTAGAAATAAAGCCCATGGAGCTGGAGTGATAGCACAGCAGTAGGGCATTTGCCTTGCACTGCCAACCTGGGCTAGGGTGGGTTTGATCTTTGGCATCCCATATGGTCTCCTCAGTCTGTCAGGAGCAATTTCTGAGAACAGAGCTAGGAGTAACCCTGAGCACCTCCAGGTATGGCCCCAAAACAAACCAACCAAAATGTATAAAGTCCAGAGAAAGTTATGAAGAAAAAGATCATAAAAATATTATCTTTGAGTTGTCACTCTCGCAAACCGTCTTGTGTTAGGATCAAATCTCTTTAACTGGAATAATTATTTTGAACTAAATGTTGTTGTTTTCCACTAATATATAAAGGTCTTTAGAAAGAAAGATACAATTCGTTACTGTGAAGTCACTAACATTTTAGGATGATTTGAACATATAACTTTAGTAGCTTTATATCAAGGCCAAAAACTTCAGCCAGAATTGCATAAAGAGCTGGAGCACTACTTCAGTGATTTGTATTTGCTATATTGCATGCAATCTAGCCGGATTTGATCATCAGCACCCCACCGTTACTGAGTCCAGCAGGAATAATTCCTAAGTGGAGAGCCATAAAAAAGTCCTGAACATTGCCATTTGTGCCCCAAAACAAAGCAAACACACAAAAAGGAACTGTACAAAAATATTCCATATTCGATAACAATATGTAATATGAATATAAATAATATAATATAAATATTATATTGCATTAAAATGCTTTATTACATTACTTAGAATTTTAAGGCATTTTTGAATAGTAACATATCGATTCTTCACTTTAGGAGATTAAAAAAGCTGATGAACAGATGGAATCTAATACACATTTGACCGAGAAAGCTGCCAGCTGTGTTCCTCTTTGTTCAACAAATAGCTTCAAGTCAGACTCTAAGAATGAATCAGAAGAATCCACCCAATATAGAAAGGTAATGTTTTGGGGATGAATAGATAGCACAGAGATTAAGGTGCTTGCCTTGAACACAGCCAAACCCAACTCAGTCATTAGCAATGCTTGATTCCCCAAGTTCAGCCTGGAGTGATCCCAGAGCCAAGAGCCAGAAGTAAGTCCTGAGCGCATATGTGTGTCACCAGCCCATGCATGTAATATCTGCAAGTAAATGTTACTATCTCCTCTCCTGAGATATGGTCTCTCATTTCAGCATTCTCTCTGCCTAAAGAAAGCTAATGGGACCATGGCTATCACTTTTCTGGTACAGCCAAGATCTAGAGAAAGCTCCAGCTTTCTAGAACCTAAAAGAAACCTGTAGGCCAGGCTTTATGGAAAATAATATGGAGATTCCTCAAAAAACTTGACACTGAGCTCCCATATGATTCAGCTATTCTATTCCTATTTATAGATGGAACACAAAAAAATACCTCTGCACACCTATATTCATTGCAGCTGGCTATTTATAATAGCCAGAAATTGAAAACAACCCAGATGCATGACAACAGATGAGTCAGATGAGTGGCTAAAGAAACTGTGGTACACATACATAATGGAATACTATGCAGCCATCAGGAGAGATGAAGAAATTTGATTTTCCCATACATGGATGAACATGGAAACTATTATGCTGAGCGAAATAATTCAGAGTGAAAAAGATAGACATAGAATAGTCTAATTCATTTGCGGGTTTCTAAGAAAAATAAAAACACATTGCTGTAATAATACCCAGAGACAATAGAGATGAGGATTTGATAGGACCAGCTCATGATATGAAGCTTACCACAAAAGGTGGTAAGTGCAGTTAGAGAAATAACTACACTGAAAATTATCAGGACAGTTAGTGAGTGAGTGAAATAGAATGCCTGTCTCAAATACTGGCAAGGGGGAGGAAAGAAGGGAGATGGGGGGGCATTGGTGGTGGAAATGTTGCACTGGTGAATGGGGGGTGTTCTTTTTATGATTACAACCCAACTACAAACATGTTTATAAACAGGGTGCTTAAATAAAAATATCATTTAATATTTAAAAAAGAAGAAACCAGTATTCTATAGGTACCTACTGTGAAAGTAGAGTATGAAGAAAAGCTTTAACTATGCAGGAATCTTCCTAGAGATTAAGAAAAATTTTAAGAAATTTTTCTTAATCTTCCTAGATTAGATAGCACAGCAGCGTTTGCCTTGCAAGCAGCCGATCCAGGACCAAAGGTGGTTGGTTCGAATCCCGGTGTCCCATATGGTCCCCCGTGCCTGCCAGGAGCTATTTCTGAGCAGACAGCCAGGAGTAACCCTTGAGCACCACTGGGTGTGAACCCCCCAAAAAATACCAATATGCCTTTAAAAGCACTAATGAAAATCACAAAAATTTGATATTACATACGTGTGGCTGACTTTTGTGATATCAAATTTTTGTGATTTTCATTAGATTTTTATAGGCATTTCATTACTATATAACAAAATATATAATATAAAATAACAAATAACATACAATATATAATATTCTATAATATAACTATGTTATTGAAACTATATGCTTTATAAGGAGAAAATATAAAAGGAAAAATTCTGTAGGGAACCGAAGGAATGGCTCAGAGCACCTATCTTGCAAATGGGACACTGCAAGTTTCATAACTTATAGTGGAAATTCTCAGGACACTAAGCCTTTGTTTCACTCCCAAATAAAATCTCTGCTTAGCATAAATAATTGGTACAACATTAGAATTAACTTTTTAAATGTACTTATTATCTTTGGGCAAGTCTCCTGCAGAAAAATGAGTCTCCTTATGACAATGATATTAAAAACTTCAGAAGGAAAATAGTGATAAACTTATTTTTAAAAAGTACAATTGTGGTTTAGCCATCCTAAAAAATAGTATTTACAGACATAAGCACCTTAAAAGATCTATTGTTCAAATAACAAAATGTCTAATATAGTTGGCAGCGTAAAATCAAAGCAAGAATAATGAACTGTTCTATAGCCCTTCCTAAAAAATTCTTTGATTGTCAGCTTCATAAAGTTTATGACTTCAAGAAAAAAATATTAGAAAGCTTAATGTGGGGCCAGAGAGATAGCATAGCAGTAGGGCATTTGCCTACCATGCTGCCACCAAGGAGATATTAGGGTTTGATTCCTGACATCCCATATGGTCCCCAGCCTGCCAGGAGTGATTTCTGAGCTCAGAACCAGGAGGAACCCCTGAGTGCAGCTGGGTGTGGTCCAAAAACAAAAAAAAAAAAACAAAAGAAAGTTTATCTTTTGGGAGGGGGGGTCACACCTGGCGGTGTTCAGGGATTCCTCCTGGCTCTGCACTCAGAAATTGCTCCTGGCAGGCTCGGCGGATCATATGGGATGCTGGGATTTGAACCACCTTCTGTTCTGGATTGGCTGCATGCAAAGCAAAAAGGCCTACTGCTGTGCTATTTCTCTGACCCCAAAAAAAAGTTTTAATGTATGTAATATCTTTACTTTATACCTTTCCTACTCAAAATAATTCCTAACCACAAACATAGATTAATAAATACACTATATATCTAAAAACAAGTGCAAAACAAGCACATCATAATATTATTTATTCAGTGTTCACTATAATACTACATCCCTGGGTCACTGCACACATCCTGAAAGGTCTTATTGAGCTTTCACTTCATAAATCTGCTTTTTGGGCTGGAAAGATACCACAGCAGGTAGGGCACTTGCCTTGTACATAGCTGATTCTGTTTGATCCCCAGAATCCTATATGGTCCCTGGAGCAACACCAGATAAAATCTAGAGTGCAGAACCAGAAGTATAAGACTCACTGGATGTGAGCCCCAAAATGTAAATAAATGGGCCCGGAGAGATAGCACAGTGGCGTTTGCCTTGCAAGCAGCCGATCCAGGACCAAAGGTGGTTGTTTCGAATCCCAGTGTCCCATATGGTCCCCCGTGCCTGCCAGGAGCTATTTCTGAGCAGACAGCCAGGAGTATCCCCTGAGCACCGCCGGGTGTGGCCCAAAAACCAAAAAAAAAAAAAAGTAAATAAATTAAAAGTTGGTGTTTTTCATAATAGATATATGTATAGATGTTCCCCTGTAACAATAACATCAACAATTAATATATATTGAGTACTTACTGTTTGTAAACTCTTACATTTAAAACTCCTACAGAATGGGGATTGGTATGACTCCCTCCTAAAGATAAGAGAACTTAGCAAGTTGAAGTAATAGAAGTCAGACATTACAGCATTTTATTTTTAAATGAAAACCAAGACATTTGTTGGGAGTGCCTCCCAAACAGTCTCATGAGGCTCTGGGTCCATTCCCAGAAATCCTTGGCCAACTGGGCCTCACAGATCAATGCTAGCACCTGAGGATGAGGAGGAAGTGCTTGAGCTTTGTTGGACTGCCCAGAAATTCTCGGAGAGCTTCATGACTATGCTTAGGGTGTTGCTGTTAGTAGTATGGGGAGGTAATACAATGCCAGATTTTTTATTTTGATCTTGGAAAAGCATCAACCTCTGACCACTGAACCATCTCTTGGCTACTCTAAAGCCAGTTTTCACCAAGAAATCAAAAAAAATTTTTTTTGTGTAAATAAATCAGGAATCTTGAAAACTTTCGACCCTAAAATCTGTTCTACTTCACTTTCTCTGCTATTTCATTCCCAGATGTTTGTCTCATCTTAGAGTATTTTTTACTCCACCGAGTTTAACAGGCACCAAGAAAAATATGTCTTAGTTTTCAGAACCTGTGCTTTTATTTTTTAAATGGTGGCAACTGAGTGAAAGCCAGAAAGGTGAAAAATTGCAGTCACTTTTAAATAATATTCCTTTATTTTATGTTTAAGTGTCATTATCAGTAATGCACATGAACACTAAAATATTTTCTAAGAAAAATGCTACTTTCCACTTTGCCTTCTATTCGATATTTTACATTAGAGTTTGCTTTTAGATCGATTTATCTCCATAGGTTCTGTGCTTCAATTAAACTGGAATTTTAACCAAGGTATTTTCCTAAATATAGGCACATCTTCCTGAAGTGTCTCTGTTAACCATCTTTAAATTAATCAAGTCTGAGTGGCCTTCTATAGTTCTGGGGACTTTGGCTTCTGTTTTAAATGGAGCTGTTCATCCACTATTTTCTATCATCTTTGCAAAAATCATCACTGTAAGTAAAACTAAGACACTTTTTGACAATTTTAAACAACATAGGTCCTAAAGGAATTTTTACTCTGTCTTTTAAGGAACAAAACTGGGACTTATGTATCACTGCTAGTGAAATCCATAATAGGAAGGTTAAGTACTGATGTCAGGGGATAAACCAGATTCAATTGTGAAGCATTTGGCTGACTCTTGTTGACTGGGAGATCAGTGAAGAAATTGCTTTGTTTTCTAATTTTGACTCCAGTGCTGTATCAGCATTCCAAAGCACTGAAGCAATAAATTAGACAAAGACAACTGCTCTCCTTTCAACTGGTCTGAACAATAGCCAATTTTTTTAGTACCAGCTAGCTCAAGATGGGGAAGCAACGAAGTTTGAGATTGTGTCACAGGACTCAGACAAGTTAAAGAATTCAAGGAGCTCACTGAAGTTGGGTTGCGTTGGCTGGATTTGTCCAACTACATTTGGTTTACCAAATGCCAATGTCTATTATTTGAAGAATAATTTCTGGGATATTTTTAAAGACCTCATATTTCACTTTACAAATAGAATGATACTAAGAAACCTGACTTATCAGAATTTACTAGAAATAATTGTTGATACTATTTTTTTTTTTTTTGGTAATGTGCTAGTTTGGGGCCTGAGTGATAGCATTGCAAGCGACCAACCTGGGATGGATCAAGGGTTCAATTGCCACATCCCATTTGGACCCCGAGCCTACCAGCAGAGATTTCTTAGTGCAGAGCTAAGGGTAACCCCAGAACCCCACTAGGTGTGGTCCAAAAACCAAAAAAAAGAAAAAATGACTATGCTAGTTTAATAGTATAAATAGAGCAAGCTGAGAAATTGTCTAATCCCATATTGCATGGCTTAAGAGAACTAACAACATGCTTTTACCGATTATAATTAATATAAAGGATAAAATACTATATGCTTTTTCAACCAAAATGTATATATACTATTCTGTAAAAATCCACATTAGGATAAAATTGTATATTTTTTATATTTCCATTAATTGCCTGTTTAAAAAAATTTATTCCATTTCAGATGTTTGAAAATGATGATAAAACCACGTTAAAGCATGATGCAGAAATTTATTCCATAATATTTGTCATTTTGGGTGTGATATGCTTTATCAGTTATTTCATTCAGGTAAAATTTTGATGAATTGTTAAGCATGAATATGAGTAATATTTTATATCCTCCTTAGTTGTATTACTAGGAAAGTAAAATATGCATTTCTAAATATGAAAACTAATGTTAAAAATAAATCAAAAAGGAAACTAAGACTAAATTTACATTTTAATTTTGCTTTTTAGGGATTGTTTTATGGAAGAGCAGGAGAAACTTTAACCATGAGATTAAGACACTTGGCATTTAAAGCCATGTTATATCAGGTCAGTGTTTAATTCATTTTTTTCTTATTAAAATATGTCTGTAGGGTCAGAGTGATAGCACAGTTATAAGGCAACTGCTTTGTGTGTAGTCAACAGAGGACAGACCCTGGTTCGAATCCCAGCATCCCATATGGTCCCCCGAGCCTGACAGGAGCAACTTCTGAGCACAGGGCCAAGAGTAATCCCTGAGCATAGCCTAGTGTGACCCAAAAACCAAATATATGTGTGTGTTTGTAAATGTTAGAGCTTTTAGCTTTTCATCACCATCAATTTATTTTTTTAAATTATTTAAGCACACAGTTACAAACATGTTTATAATTTGGTTTCAGCCATAAAATGCGCACCTCCTTCACCACTGCAACTTTCCTGCCACTATTGTCCTCCCATTTCCTACCTTCCACCACCACCTCCCTGTCTTCAAGACAGTCATTGTATTTCTCTAAATGCAGTTGTCATGGTAGCTGGTAGTGTAGTTATATCTCTAACTGCACTTACAACTCTTTGTGATAAGCTTGTTATCGTGGGCTCATCCTTTCAGCCCTTATCTCTATTGTCTCTGGGTGTTATTATTATACTGCCTTTTATTTTTCTTAAATCCCACATATGAGTGAGACTATTCTGTGCTTATCTCTCTCCCTCTGTCTTATTTCACTCAACATAATAGTCTCCAACTCCAACCATGTCTGAACAAATTTTATGACTTCATTTCTTATAGTAGCTGCATAGTATTTCATTTTATAGATGTACAACACTTTTTTAACCACTCATCTGTTGTTGTGCATCTGGGTTATTTTCAGGTTCTGGCTATTGTAAATAGTGCTTCTATAAACATAGATTTGCAGAGGGCATTACTGTATTGTGTTTTTGTGGTTCTGGTGTTGGAATAAAGACAAACCCTTAGATCAATGGAATAGATTTGAGTATTCAGAGAAATTCCCCAGACATACAATTAATTAATTTTGATAAAGGGACAAGAAACACAAAATGGAGCAAAGAAAGCCTCTTCAACAAGTGATGTTAGGACAACAAGTCAGCCACATGCAAAAATGTCAAGTGGGACTTCCATCTAACACCATGCACAAAGGTCAAATCCAAATGGACTAAAGACCTTGATATCATTCCTGGAAACATAAAATATATAGAAGAACATGGAGGTACCATATTTGCCGGTGTATAAGACGACTGGGTGTATAAGACGACCCCCTAATTTTGCAGTTAAAACATAGGTGTAGGCCTATATTCGCTGTATCAGTCAGAACGTTCCTGTGCTGCAACTGTATGTACCACAGTGAGCCAATCACAACAAGCAAAGGTTCAAAGATTATACTGTAATGGACTTCCTCTCTGACTCTGTCCAATCTGAGCAGGCTTTTTACAGTGTAGATTCGGTCCAGAATATTGTCTAATTTGCATGCATAAAAAGCCGGCTTGGATTGGCTGAGTTAGAGAGACGGTCGGAGCAGCCTTGCAGTGATTGGGGCAGGATTGATTTGAAAAATTCTTTTTGTGGCAATATTCAGACAATTTTCATTTACTGGCATATTGAAACATTTTTCGGGATATACTCGACGTATAAGATGACCCCTGATTTTCGGTTGAATTTTTTTGTTTCAAAAGTTGTCTTATACGCTGGAAAATATGGTAAACACTTGATGACTTGAGACTAAAGGCACCTTCAAGGAGGAAACAGCATTGTCAAAACAAGTGGAACTGGAGATAAACAGATGGGATTATATTAAGCTGAGAAGCTTCTGCACCTCAAAGGAAATAGTAATGAGGATATAAAGTCTACCCACAGAATGGGAGAAACTATTCACCCAATACCCATCAGATAAGGGGCTAATATCTAAGAAATACAAAGCACTGACAGAACTTAATAAGGAATAAAATCTAACCACATCAAAAAATGAGAATAAATAAACAGACAATTCCTCAAAGAAGAAATACAAATGGCCAAAAGACACATGAAAAAAATGCTTCACATCACTAATCATCAAGGAGATGCAAATCAAAACAATGAGGTACCATCTCATACCACAGAGGCTGGCACACATCACATAGAACAAGAACAATCAGTGCTGGTGAGGATGTGGGGAGAAAGGAACTAGACTACATGGCATTCCAGGCTTTATAAAAAACAATATGTAGATTCCTCAAAAAAAAAAAAAACTGGAAATTGAGCTCCCATATGATCCAGCTATACTAATCCTAGGGTTATACCCTTGGAGCACCAAAACCCAACAAAAATTGCCTTCTGCACACCTATATTCATTACAGCACTATTTATAATAGCAAGAATCTTGAAACAACCCAGATGCCTGACAACAAATGAGCAGCTGAAGAAACTGTTGTACATATACACAATGAAATATTATGCAATCATCAGGAAAAATGAAGTCATGAAATTTTCCTATACATGGAAACTAGTATGCTGCATGAAATAAGTCAGAGGGAGAGAGTTAGACACAGTATAGTCTCACTCATCTGTGGTTTTAAGAAAAATAAAAGACATCATTGTAATAATACCTAGAGACAATAGAGATGAGGGCTGGAAGGACTGGTCCACGATATGAAGCTTACCATATAAAGAGTGATGAGTTTAGTTATAGAAATAACTACACTGCCAACTACATGACAATGGTAGTGATTGAAAATAATGCCTGTCTTGAACACAAGCAAGAGGTGATGTAGGAGGGAGAGGGGGAACCATTGGTGGTGGGAATGTTGCATTGGTGAAGAAAGGTATTCTTTTTTTATAACTAAAACCCAACTACAAACTTGTTTGTAATCATAGTGCTTATATAAAGATTTAAAAAATATTCATTAAGAAAAAAAGAAGGGGCTCGAGTGATAATACTGAGAGTAAAGCACTTGCTTGCCTTACAGGCAGGTGGCCAACTCATGTTTAATTCTGTCATTTTATTTTTGTCTCCTGAGTCTGCCAGGAGAGATTCTTGAGCATAGATCCAGGAGTAATACTTGAGCGTTGCCAGTTGTGGACCAAAAACAAAAAAGAAAGAAAGAAAGAAAAAGGGAAAAAAAGCAAATGTGTTTTTCTAAATTTGCAAAGTACAAGAAATTCAGTTATTTACGTCATAAAGATATTACATATTTAGACTTTTAAATTAGCTGGCTATAGTTAGAATTTTATTTTATTTGTAATCTCTGCTTTTGAATCTTCTGTTAGATAAATGAACAAAAGACCATTTTATTAAAATAAAACAATACAGGGGCCGGAGAGATAGCATGGAGGTAAGGTGTTTGCCTTTCATGCAGGAGGTCATCGGTTCGAATCCCGGCATCCCATATGGTCCCCCGTGCCTGCCAGGAGCAATTTCTGAGTCTGGAGCCAGGAATAACCCCTGAGCACTGCCGGGTGTGACCCAAAAACCAAAAAAAAAAATAAATAAATAAATAAAATAAAACAATACAATGATTATATTGTAAAAGTAAAAAAAATTCTATTCACAATTCTCCCTCAGAAAATCAAGTACCTCAAAATCAACTAAACTAAAAATGTGAGAGATATATAAAAAAAAAAAAACCCTAAAAATACTACTGCAAAAAATAAAAAAAAGTCATGAGTAAGTGGAAACTCATCTCTTGCTCATGGATTAACAACATTAAAATACTTTCCAAAACATTGTACAGATTTAATGCAATCACTATAAGATCATCCATGATATTTTTAAAATAAATAGATCAAACACTCCTGAAATTTATAGGGAACATTAAACTTCCATAAATGGCTAAAGCATACCTTGGTAAAGAGAAAATAGAAGGCATCATTTCCCCCAATTTTAAAATGTACTATAAAGTGATAATGAATTAAAACAACATGGTATTGGAATAAATGAAGAACTTCAGATCAATGGAACAAGCTTGAATATCCTGAGACAGATTCTCAAATAAGACCAAGCAAGTGGAAGTCTAGGTAAACAAATCTGACTACAGAAGCTGCTTCACTTCAAAAGAAATGGTGACCCGGACACAAAGATTATCTACAATTAGAAGAAAACTATTCACCTAATACCCATCTGATAAGGGGTTAAGATCTAAGATGTGAAAGAGAGGTGCTGGTATGCACTGGTAAAGAAAAAATATAACACCATCAAAAATGTGGAGAAAAGATTAACAGAATCTTCCTCAAAAAAGAAATATTAATGGCCAAAAGACACCTGTCAAAATACTCCACATCATTATCAATAATAAGATGTCATCTCACACCACAGAGACTGGCACACAGCCTACAGAACATGAACAAGCAGGGAATGAAGAGATAGCACAGTGGTAGGGCATTTGCCTTGCACTCGACAGACCCAGGACGAACCTGGGTTCGATTCCTGACATTCTATAGGGTCTCCAAAGACATTCAGGGGCAATTTCTGAGTGTAGAGTCAAAAGTAACCCCTAAGCATCTCCAGGAATGGCCCCAAAACAGAAACAAACAAACAAAAATCAGTGCTGACATGGATGAAGGAGAAAGAAATTATCATTCATTACTGATAGGAATGCCTACTGGTCGGAAAATAATATGAACATTCCTCAAAAACTAGAAATGACGCTCCCATATGATCCAGTAATACCACTCCTGGAAATATACCATACAGGCCAAAAGACATAGTGCAGAAAAAGCATATGCACTTTTATGTTTGTTGCAATAGTTAGAATCTGAAAACAGCCCGAGTGCCTCAGAACACTCATCGTGGATAAAGAAACTGTGGTACATCTACACAATGAAATATGATGCAACTGTTAGGAACATGAAGTCATAAATTTCCTTATACATGGATAGATATGACGAATATTATGTGAGTGAACTGAGTCTGAGAGAAAGGAATAGACATGGAATGATACTTACCACAAGAGCAGGGAAGTACAGATGGGGAAAGAAGAAACCACTATGACAATCATAGTTGGAAACAATCACTCTGTACAAAAATTGGGTGCTGAAAGGAGGTAAGATGATACAAATGATACCCCTTCAGTAATAATATTGCAAATCACAATGTCTAAAAGAGAAAGAGAGAGAGAGAGAGCGAGAGAGAGAGAGAGAGAGAGAGAATGGGAACATAGGTGGAGGGAAATGTAAGCCATGAAGGAATGGGTATTGGACATTGTATGACTGAAAATCATTAACATCTTTGTAACTGTATTTCACAGTGCTTCAACTAAAACACCAGGTGTGGCCCAAAAACAAATAAACAAAAACATAAAAAAGAATAAAAAAGAATCTCTGGGACCAGAATGGTGGCACAAGTGGAAGGGCGTTTGCCTTGCATGTGTTAATCTAGAATGATGAACAGCAGTCTGATTCCCAGGCGTCCCATATGATTCCCCCAAACCAGGAGCGATTTCTGAGCACATAACCAGGAGTAACCTCTGAGTGTCACCGGGTGTGGCCCTAAAAAGAAAAAGAAATGAATTTTTTTATGATAATTCCATGTTTTTTTTTCTTTTTTCTAGGATATTTCCTGGTTTGATGATAAAGAAAACAACACAGGTGCCTTAACAACAATATTAGCCATAGATATAGCACAAATTCAAGGAGTAAGTACACTTCTGTTATTTTAAAATGTTTGTGCTAGATGCATGGGAACATATTACATATGTCTATATGCTTATTAGGTAAACTATGCTGTTCTGAACCACAACCTTAAAAAAACAGGTAAGTGTCATAACCAAGTAGAAACACTCTGTAAGATGTAAGGCGGCCCTTCTGTTCTAAGTATGTTTAGCCAAAAATAAAATTTTAGCTGCTGTAATTAGATAACCATCACAAAACTTGCTAGATTTTTGTCACTGTTTGTGTTAATGTTTTTCTTGAACACCATTCAAATCTGAAAACCTGCAAATCAGGCATTCCTATTTGCAGCTGTATTTTATAGTTGGGTCATTTTCTTTTTAAATAAGTATTCATACAACCGAAAGAACAAAATAATACTCATAGGTCAACATTATTCTCACCTTGCATTATTTACTAGTTGTTTCTAACAGTGTTACTTTTCATAGAAATTAATGAAAATATTTTTCAACCTGATTTTTATAAGCATCTGACTGATATCATTTGATCACTCATAACATTCTCATTCTGAGCAAGTTAACCTAAGTAAGATAGATTTTAACAGTATTTTATCATGTATCATCAGCTATATTTTATTTTATGACATGCTTCAAGGTAACTGTTCACCAAAGAACTCCTTAATAATAATAAGTATCATTTTGAAATAGCTAGGAATGTCTGAAAATATATGCTCCTGAGTATGTATAGAAGCTGATATTTTGAGTCATATTAGTGAATTAAATTTTAGGATAATATAACTCAAGTTGATTGCACATAACCAATTTATCTGATATTGTGTTATAGTCTCAGGTAATGATTTATTGACAGTACATTTATCACTAGATATTCTCTAATATAATGTGTAGCCATTTTAGATACTTTGGAAGACTTTGTTCCACAAATAGCAATGTTTAAGCAATTTCTTTTCAGAAGCCAAAAATTTAGCTCTTTTTTTGTTAACAAGAAAGTGTTATATTGATCCCATAATGTATACTTGTCCAACTGATTGTAATTAATTTCAATCATTTTTCTCATCAAAGTTAAAGTTATATTATCCAAAAAAAAGTCATACGATTTACAATTATTCTGAGTCAACTATGTGAAAATAGAATAGCATTATTTTGATAATAATTACCTAATTTCTTAATTTGACTTTTTGACATGGAAGTATTTAAAACTTTATATTATCTGTGATTAAAATACTAGTCCTCATAATGATATTAATCTCAGAATGAGAACAGCATATGATCGATGTTTTGCCTTATAATTTTAGGTTAAATTTATTAAAAGACAGTATTAAGTCATCATAAGTCAAAAGCTACTAGCCAGAGCCATTCAGTGTTAATAATAGTGACTATAGGTGGTTTGTTCTTCCTATGAAGAACAATTTCAATCTAGCCCCTTGACTCAAAATATCTTAATAAATTTATACCACTGATTTAAAAAACTTCAAATTGCTGCATGGTGAAGCATATCAAGATACTCAGCTCTCAAGCTGTGGCAGTAGCCCTGTGATGGAGCACAGACTTTGCTAGTATGAGGCCCTGTGTTCAGTCCCCAGCACACTCCCGAAAACTCCTAGTTAGCTTTTGTTTTTGACAAAAGCAGATAATGATTTCCAAGTCTACATAAGCAAATAAGTTTCACCTTTAACAATAATGATTCCCAACAGCTTACTTACTCTTCAGCAACTTCAAACTCAACATTGGCTCCTCACCAACAAAAAAATCAACCAATACAGCGAGTCAGAGAACTTGTATGGGGTTAAGGTTCTCACTATTGCATGTTGTTGGCCTCAGTTAGAATCTCTGGCACTACCAGAAGAAAGCGCTGAGCACCATAAGGTGTGGCCCAAAGTTAGAAGTAAATAAACTTTTCTATTAACTAAGAGCCTAATAGTATCATATTTGTCAACTGATCAAGTGCCTGGAATTTAACTTACCTTGCTTTTGTTTATGTTTTTGTTTCCGTGACACTCAGGGGTTACTCCTGGCTATGTGCTCAAAAATCGCTTCTGGCTTGGGGGACCAATGGAATGCTGGGGATCGAACCAAGGTCCATCCTGGGTCAGCCGCGTGCAAGGCAAACGCCCTACTGCTGCGCAATAGCTTCGGCCCCCTTACCTTGCTTTTAATTGACTAGTAATTGACTAATAATGTTATGATCAATGTCTTCAACATTTTTGTTGTTTGTTTTTGGGGCACACTGGTGACTCTTAAGGGGTTACTCCTGGCTTTGCATTCAGAAATCGCTTCTGGTTGAGGAACCACATGAGATGCTGGAATTCAAAACACAGTCCATCTTGGATAGGCTGCGTGCAAGGCAAACCCCAACCGCTGTGTTATCGCTCCAGCTCCTAATGTCTTCAACTTTTATTTTTGAACAACTATTATGACAATGCTAATCATCAGATATGTGTATGTCCTTTGAATACAAGTTTTTCATGCAGCACTCGAGAATGATTTTTTTTTTTTTTTTTTTTTTTTTTAGAGTTTTTGGGCCACACCCGGCATTGCTCAGGGGTTACTCCTGGCTGTCTGCTCAGAAATAGCTCCTGGCAGGCACGGGGGACCACATGGGACACTGGGATTCGAACCAACCACCTTTGGTCCTGGATTGGCTGCTTGCAAGGCAAACACCGCTGTGCTATCTCTCCGGGCCCCTCGAGAATGATTTTTAACTGACCTTCTACAATTATTTTTTGCTAACCTGCAAAATGAGCTGCTCAGAAATTTACTTATTTTCACCTTTCTTTTTCACTTCTTTTTTTTTTTTTTTTTTTGGTTTTTGGGTCACAACCGGCGATGCTCAGGGGTTACTCCTGACTGCCTGCTCAGAAATAGCTCCTGGCAGGCACGGGGGACCATATGGGACACTGGGATTCGAACCAACCACCTTTGGTCCTGATCGGCTGCTTGCAAGGCAAACGCCACTGTGCTATCTCTCCGGGCCCATTCACTTCTTATCTTTATGGAGACTTCTAAAGATGACATGATCCTTTTAAAGTTCATTATTTTGCTGGGAAGGGGGGGGGAGTAAGTATGGAATTCTCTTAGCTTTACCAAATACTGCTTTCCTGAGATTAGGAATATTTTGATAACTACCTATTTTAATAATCATTTATCATTACAACTACATAATATTATGGCATAATAAACACAATCTTTATCTTTAATATTTATCTTTAGAACCATATAATCTTATGGCATAATAAACACAAAACAGTGCTATCTATTTGAAATACAAAAATAACTCGAGGCTAGAGTGGTGGGACAAGTGGTAGGGTGTTCGCCTTGCACACACTAATCTAGGACAGACCGCAGTTCGATCCCCTGGGATCCCATATGGTCCCCCAAGCCAGGAGTGATTTCTGAGCAGGCCCCAAAACAAAAACAAAACAAAACAAAATGAAAAAAACCTCACAGCAAAGTCCTCATACAAATTATGAGATTTAAAGTTCACTTTTTTACTTTTATTTTTGTTTTTAGATTATGGATATGCAATAGTAAGTTTTTTTGTTCCTTTGTTTGTTTGGAGGCCACACTGGGCAACTCTCAGGGACTACTCTGGATCTGTGCTCAGGAATTACTACTGGCAGGCTTGGGGAACCATATGGAATGCCAGGAATTGAATCCAATTGGCCAAGTGCAAGGCAAATGCCCTACCTTCTGTGCTATCACTCCAGCCCCCACAATAGTAATATTTTAACTAATATCTTTTTTTTTTTTGGTTTTTATGCCACCCCCAGTGATGCACAGGGGTTACTCCTGGCTATGAGCTCAGAAATCACTCCTGGCTTGGGGAACATATGGGACGCCGGGGATCAAACCAAGATCTGTCCTGGGTCAGCCACGTGCAAGGCAAACGCCCTACCACTGTGCTATCACTCCAGCCCCTTTAATGAATATATTTATTTAAGCATCCTGATTACAAACATGTTTGTAGTTGGGTTTCAGTTATAAAAAACTAATACACCCCCCCTTTGGATAAAATGTCACAGTGCAGTAGTATATAAGGAATTCACCAGGTATTCAATTATACTTATATGACAATTTTGTAGCACACTGAGTGGTAGGGCAAAATGTTCGAGGTAGAATGTATATCTTCTTTAATAACTATTCAACACCATTATAACACAAAAACAGTTATAGACAAGGAACAAATGGACATAACTACGCTTCAGTAAAACATATGGACATTGAATTTCTTCTTTTCTTTTTTTTTTTTTTTTTTTTTGGTTTTTGGGTCACACCCGGCGGTGCTCAGGGGTTACTCCTGGCTGTCTGCTCAGAAATAGCTCCTGGCAGGCATGGAGGACCATATATATATATATAAATATATAAATATAAATTTATATAAAATATAAATATATATATAAATAGAATAGAGTATTCTCTAATATTTCCTTATCCCAAATCTGTATGTGTGTGTGGTACATATAGATGTGTGTATGTGTTCTACAGGAATAATGTCTTTTCAAATCATTATAGGCTAGGTCTAACATTTGTAACAATTCTGAAGCAGTTTCAGTTGATTGAATTTATACTCACCATGAGTCCTATTTTGTCCCTATTTTTGCTATTTTAATGGTAATTTTTGACAGGATGCCACATGTTTGGAACTGACCATTTTTATGCTGGTATATTTGCATATCTATAAATATTGTCAGATTTTGTTCTAGGATGCAATTAAGTTATCTGAGAATAATGTTTGCTTTTGGATCTTGATTTAAGATAAGACAAGGGATCAGGCGATATCACAGCGGTAGGACATTTGCCTTGCATGCAGCCTACCTGGGACAGACCCAGGTTTAATCCCTGGCATCTGATATGGTCCCCTGAGCCTGCCAGGAGTGATTTCTGAATGCACAGCCAGTAGTAACCCCTGAGCGATGCCAGGTGAGGCCCAAAAAAACAAACAAACAACAAAAGATAAGACAAGACTAGGGAACAATCTAAGTATTTTATTAAATTATTAATAAATTATAGTTTTCCAGTATGATTCACTTGACCACTCAGGATTCCTAATCCTCACATATGTACTACTAGCTGAATACTCAAGGAGGAAATTTTGCAGATAAATAGATTTCTTGTTCAGCACATCTCCCTCTACTCTGGTATTCTGTGATGAAAATTCAAGCTTCCTAGGAAGTCTCAGACTCTCACCTTTGTCTACATTTTTTTTCTTGGTTTTTGGGTCACACCCGGCAGTGCTCAGGGGTGACTCCTGGCTTTACACTCAGAAATCACTCCTGGCAGGCTCGGGGGACCATAATGGGATGCCGGGACTCAAACCACCATCCTTCTGCATGCAAGACAAACGCCCTGTCTTCATGCTATCTCTCTGGCCCCACCTTTGTCTACTTGACCCAGGGAATCTGTTGCCCTAGTTCAATTCCAGTGTAGAAGCTCTCAGGGGAATTAGCAGACTGTTGGGGCTCACCTTATTTGCTTCCCATCCTTGCCCTTGATTGCTTTAAGTCCAGGATCCTGAAAACCATTCTTTCATGCATTGATGTTATTTTTGTTTGTTTCAAATAAGAGAATAAATCCATTCCCTAGTATTTCATATTGGCCAGAAGCAGAAACCCTACATTATGTAACTTATTTCTATGATTATTTATTGAGGTTCCTTTTCATTTATTTTTCTGTTAAACACTTATCTTTGCCTACTATCATTTTATTATCTAAGTTTTATCTCTACACTTACCATAGACTCTGGACATTATACATTCTTCAAAAATAATTATATAAAGAGTTGTTTAAGTCTGGAGTCAGCCCTGACACTGTCCTGTGAACTTCTGTTATATTCAAGCACAAGGCTTACTATTTCTTTCTTTCTTTTAAGAGCAGAGTCAGCGCAATAATACAGCAAATAGGGCACTTTCCTTCCAATTGTCCAATCCAGTTTGATTTCTGGCACCAAATATGGTTCCGTCTCCCCCAGAACACTAGGAGTGATCCCTATACACAGAACCAGGACTGTGTCCTAAGCACAGATAGGTATAGCCAAAACTCAGCACTCAGCTGACCTAAGTTCTTCCAAGCACTGCCAGATCTGTGCATAGAGCCAGGAGCCCCAAAACAAATATTCTAACTATTAACATATTTTTTTCTTTCCCTATTTTAGTCTATCTTCCCCCTCTGTCCAACTCTTTCCTTTCCACGTTGCTGTCAACTCTTTTTTTCTAATACAAAACTTCAGACTTCAATAAAGTACTGAGTTTCTGAGCCAGAGAGATAGGCCAAAGAGAGTAAACCCTGAACACAGCTGGATGTGGACAAAAAAAAAGAGAAAGAAAGAAAGAAAGAAAGAAAGAAAGAAAGAAAGAAAGAAAGAAAGAAAGAAAGAAAGAAAAAAGAAAGAAAGAAGAAAGAAAGAAAGAAAGAAAGAAAGAAAGAAGAAAGAAAGAAAGAAAGAAAGAAAGAAAGAAAGAAAGAAAGAAAGAAAAAGAAAGAAAGAAAGAAAGAAAGAAAGAAGAAAGAAAGAAAGAAAGAAAGAAAGAAAGAAAGAAAGAAAAGAAAAGAAAGAAAGAAAGAAAGAAAGAAAGAAAAGAAAGAAAGAAAAGAAAAAAGAAAAAGAAAGAAAGAAAGAAAGAAAGAAAGAAAGAAGAAAGTAAGGAAAGAAAGAAAGAATGAAAAAAAGAAGGAAAGAAAGAAAGAAAGAAAGGAAGAAAGAAGAAAGAAAGAAAGAAAGAAAGAAAGAAAGAAAGAAAAGAAAGACACCCAAAACTGAGTCCTTGCATGATTTTAATACTGCAATTTATAAAGTTGGTGAACACTTATATACACAAAATATATTCCAAATTTTAATTTGTTATGGACTACAAAATGCAAAATTTCCCATTAAAATATAAATTGAAGGAGCCCAGCATTAACACAGTGGTAGGGCATTCGCCTTGCATGCAGCTGCCCCAGGACAGACCTGGGTTCGATCCCCAGCTTCCCATATGGTCCCCTGAGCCAGGAGCAATTTCTGAGTGCATAGTCAGGAGTAACCCCTGAGCATCACAGGGTATAGCCCAAAAAACAAAACAAATAAATATATATACATATAGATATATAAATAAATTGAGGATCAAAGAGATTGTGCAGTAGATAATGTGCCCTTGAACACACCCAGAAGTGATCCCTGACTTGTTACACAGCCAGGAGTAAGCCCTGAGTATAGTTAGGAATGGCCAAAAATAATGATAATAATCATAAAATAAAATATAAATGGATATTTCACCAGTTTATTATTTACAATACACTAAATTCTATTTTAGTGAATATATAAATTAAATATACTGTTCTCTTCATATATATTTATATATAAATATATATATATGAATAATATATATATTGGGCCAGAATATATATATATATATGTAGCATAGTGGGTAGGGCATTTGCCTTGCATGTGGCTGACCCAGGTTTAATCACCAGCATCCATTATGGTCCCCTGAGCTTGCCAGGAGTAATTTTTGAGGACAGAGCAAGGCATAACCCTGAGCACCACCAGGTATTGCCCCAAAACAACAGCAAATAATAATAATTGATATGTGGGGCTGAAAGATAGCTCAGATGGCTAGAGGACATGCTTTATAATTAGGTGACTGAGAGACTGTATGGTTTCTGAGCACTGAGCCTATAGTATTCCATGAGCTCTACCACACATGGCCCAAGAACAAGCATAAACAAATGACTACTGCTAACCCAACCTGTGAAAACACTTAAGTTTTAAGAACTTATCTGTTTTGCATAGATGCAAAAGCGACACTCAAAGGCAATTAATTATTAAAACTTTTATTTTCCCATACAAGTCTTAATAAATGTAACGAGAACTTGACAAATAGTCAAGACTGAAAGATACTCAACTTGCTTTGCCTATTAGTATTCTAACTAGTTTTTCACCTTAATTTTGCATCAGTGATTTTTGAGCATTGGCTTTATCAAGGGTTTATGTGTGACTTAGGGTTGAAAAGACTGTGGTTGTGTGAATTCAGGCACACTTGTGCTGTTTTATTGTTGTTAGGTGCCTGGTGGGATTTGGATAGATACAAGGAAATATGACTATGAGAGAATAATGTGAATCCTGTCACTTTAACTTTTAATACACTTAAATCGGTGCAAAACTCTTTGTAGAGGATTCTCAAATTTAACACAATAAAAGATCCCTTTAAAATAGGTGATATTTCATCTCAGCTAGCTTGTTTCTCTCTTGCTGCTCTATACTCTTTGATCCTTTTGTGTAGTTGGAACTTCTCGGGCCTGGAGAGATAGCACAGCGGCATTTGCCTTGCAAATAGCCGATCCAGGACCAAAGGTGGTTGGTTCGAATCCCGATGTCCCATATGGTCCCCCGTGCCTGCCAGGAGCTATTTCTGAGCAGACAGTGAGGAGTAACCCCTGAGCACTGCTGGGTGTGGCCCAAAAACCAAAAAAAAAAAAAAAGAAGTTGGGACTTCTCAATTCTGTATATTACTCCTTAATAGAGTACTTAACATGTATATTTTTATATTAATAATTTTTATTTTGACCAAAGTGGATTACAAATCATTCACAGTAGTATTTCAGGTACATAGTGACATTGAATCAGGGGCATTCCCACCACCAATGTTGTCCTCCCAAAAATATGGACCGCTTCATGAATTTTCATGTCATCCTTGTGCAGGGGCCATGCTAATCTTCTCTGTATCGTTCCAATTTTAGTACATGTGCTGCCAAAGCGAGCACAACATGTATAATTTTAACTCTGAAGAGAGTAATTTCATTTTTTCTTTTCTTTTTTCTTTTTTGGTTTTTGGGCCACACCCAGTGACATTCAGGGGTTACTCCTGGCTATGCGCTCAGAAATCGCTCCTGGCAGGGTCAGGGACCACATGGAACTTCAGGGATTGAACCCAGGTCTGTCCTAGGTCAGCCGCATGAAAGGCAAAAGCCTTACCACTGTGCTGTAGTCCGGCCTCCGAAGAGTAATTTCAAAGGAAAATTCTGGTGGGTCTGGGGAGATAGAACAAGTGGGTAGGATCCTTCCTGTCCCTGAATCCCATTCAGAAGTGATTCTTTTTTTGGGGGGGGTGGGGGGAGGCACACCCGGTGACGCTCAGGGGTTACTCCTGGCTATGCACTCAGAAATCGCTCCTGGCTTGGAGGACCATATGGGACACCGGGGAATCAAACCGCTGTCCATCCTAGGCTAGCGAGGGCAAGGCAGACCCCTTACCACTTGCGCCACTGCTCTGGCCCCCAGAAGTGATTCTTAAGAATAGAGCCAGGCAGGGGCCAGCGAGATAGCGCAGCAGTAGGTCATTTGTCTTGCAAACAGCTGACCCAAGACCGACCTGAGTTGTATCCCTGGCGTCCCATATGGTTCCCCAGCTAGGAGCCATTTCTGAGCGCATAGCCAGGAGTAACCTCTGAGCGTCACTGGGTGTGACCCCCCCCCTCCCAAAGTAGAGCCAGGCATAGATCTAGGTGTCACCAAAAATTTTATAAAAAAATCTTAAGTAGAACCCCTTAAAAAGAAAGCTTATTTTGTTCTGTGAAAAATTATAATGGGAATTCTTGTAAATCTAATTAACTCTTTTTCTCCAAACTATGTCTCATAATAGGCAACAGGTTCACGAGTTGGCGTCTTCATACAAAACACAACTAACATGGGACTATCAGCTATTATTTCCTTCATGTATGGATGGGAGATGACACTCTTGATTCTGAGTATTGCTCCAATACTTGCTCTGACAGGAATGATTGAAACCGCAGCACTAACTGGATTTGCCAACAAAGATAAGCAAGAACTTAAGCAGGCTGGAAAGGTAAAGTCATAAATGTTCTTATCATCATGAACTTTTAAGAGAAAATCATCTTAGGCTAGGTTAACCATTTCTCCAATATGCATAAAACAGACATGTATTATATGAATGCAGTTAAGTTGGGGGTGAGGTTTGAATGCTGTAACAATATGGTTTAGAACACTGCTTCCAGAATTAAGCTGGTGAATTTAGAAGCCAAATTCTAAGATCTGCATGATACAAGCAAGTTATTGGGAACTTTCAGGTTTTCACATTCTCTCTGGTCCCTCAAAAATGTTGTAGCACTCATGAATTTTTGCATTCACTGGAAAACCTGGCATTCTAATATGAAAAATTTTAGAATAGTGTCTAGGACACACTGGACACTCAGAGTCAACAAGATGGTACAGGAAATATTATCTCTCGTACCTGCTCACACCAAGCTCATCCCAGTTCTATCGCAGCTCTACCAAGAATCACCCTTGAGCACAGATAAACATGAGCAATGTTGGATATAGCTCACCCACCAAATAGTAATCAATGTAGTCATTAGTCTTGGTACCATATCCTGGCTCAGTTTGCTAATATCATAATTCCCCTTTCTCTGTTGAATTTTTTTTCTGAATAAGTCTAGATATGTATTCTAATAAAATAGAAGATATCATTTTTACTGAACATCAGATTGATATCGATGGTGTCAAAAACCAACTTCGGGGTGAGGCTACACCGGTGGTGCTCAGGGTTTTATTCCTGGCTCACTCAGGATCACTTCCGGCATGTTCATAGGGCCATCCGGGGTGTCAGGTTTCAAACCAGGCCTCCTGCTTACAAGCATGCATGCCCTTTAGTCCACTGAGCTCTCTCTCCAGCTCAAATGATAATTTTAGATATAATTATCCCTAGCTAAAATTTTCTAATTTTTAGAATTATAAATATGTCATTCCACTCTGCTAACCTCTGGAGCAGTTGTGGGAAATATCTAGCCTATAAGTCATATAGGGCCATGAAAGAGTGTTGTCTGGTCCTACTGCCTGACAGGACAGACAGACATACATGCTTCTTACAGCTGCCCATGACACCATGTATGTGTTGTATTGCTAACAGGTAATGCTATAAATATAGAGCTGACCATGGCTGAGAAAAGCTTCTCCTTCCATACTATAGATTTTATTGTACCTTTGTATGTTTTCCTTATCAGTTTGAATATCTTTTCCCTTGTTCCTTGATTATTTTGATAATTTCTTGATTATTTGGGTGGTAAGTGAATGAAACTCACTACCAGACATTCAATCATTACTAACGTTATATCATTAACTTATTGTCCTTATAAGATAGCAACAGAAGCTGTGGAGAATATCCGTACTATTGTGTCATTATCAAGAGAAAGAGACTTTGAGCAAATGTATGAAGAGACACTTCATACTCAGCACAGGTACCTTTCTTTATTCTGCCTCCATAACTCTAGTGTGTTTTATAAGGTGGTATTCCTATGTAATTCCTATAGCTTATCTGCCAATTTTTGCTCAGCAATCTTTTCTAATAACGACATTCATAATTCTTTATGACATCTCCAAGAGCCTAGAAAAGAACTGAAGACAACCCAGTTAGGATAAATATTTCAGATCCTCCCACTTGGTCTATTACTAAGTGTGCACATTTTTCTACTTTCCTGAAACAAGATTGAGAAGGTAACACATTAAAAGAAAATAAAATAATAATAATTATTCAGCCCTATCTAAAGTAGTTCATGTTTCATAACAAAATATAAGCAAATATGTGATTGTTCCTTTTAATTTTAAACTAGTCTTTATCACATTCACTTAGCAATTTCTTTGAATTCATCTACCAGTGAGAAATGGTTTTGTCTAATTTTACCTTCAAATTTGTGTTTGTATTGTCCTTTACTTTCCTCCTTTCATTATATTAGTGAAATATTATATTAGAAAATGATTCTAGGGCCCAGAGAGATAGCACAGCGGCGTTTGCCTTGCAAGCAGCCGATCCAGGACCAAAGGTGGTTGGTTCAAATCCCGGTGTCCCATATGGTCCCCCGTGCCTGCCAGGAGCTATTTCTGAGCAGACAGCCAGGAGTAACCCCTGAGCACACCGCCGGGTGTAACCCAAAAACCAAAAAAAGAAAAAAGAAAGAAAATGTTTCCAAATACTTCTAAACTGGAGTTCTTGTGGTGGGGTGAGGGGACACACCCAGTGATGCTTAGGGGTTATTTCTTGCTCTGCATTCAAGAATCATGCCTGACAGTGTTTGAGAGATCATATAAGAGCTTATTGGCTGAGTAAAAATCAAGAACCTTACCTGCTCTATTATCTCTCTGGTTTGTCTTCAGTTGTTCTACATAAAATTTGTCCATTCATAGGAAAGTACGTGGAATACATGGAAGTATAAAGTTTATAACTATAGAAACAAAAACATGACATTTTCTGTTTTTACTATAACTCTGAGTAGTTAAAAAAAGTCATTCTCTCTAATTCTTGGGAAAAAATTTAACTCCAAAATGGTAAAATTACTACTCTTCTAAATTCATTACTCTGGATTTCTTTTTTTTTTTTCCTCTTTTGGTTTTTGGGTCACACCTAGCAATGCTCAGAGGTTACTCCTGGCTCTACTCTCAGAAGTACTCCTGGCAGGCTCAGGGGACCACATGGGATGCCGGGATTTGAACCGCCGTCCTTCTGCATGCAAAGTAAATGCATTACCTCCATGCTATCTCTCCAGCCCCTCTAGATTTCTTAAAATGACCTTGCTAAGACTGGAGCTACAGGGGGAGAGCACTTGCCTTGCATGCAGTCAGCCCATGTTTGTTTCCCCTACACCTCATATGCTCCCCCAAGCACTGCCAGGAATAATCCCTGAGTACTGCAATGTGTGGCTCCAAAACCAAAAATAAAATAAAATGAACCTGTTATAATAGTATCTGTGGATTGGTCTATAGAACTAAGATTTCTATGGCAGAGATATATGAGGTCAGGTTTTTAATGGGGGAACCCTGAGACAAGATGGAGGGAAGTGGAGGGTGTGAGGTTAGAACACTGTATGCAGGAAACCCTAACATTAACAGTTATTGTAAATCAAGTTGTCTTAGAAATGATAAGCCTCGGGGCCGGAGAGATAGCATGGAGGTAAGGTGTTTGCCTTTCCTGCAGAAGGTCATCGGTTCGAATCCCGGCGTCCCATATGGTCCCCTGTGCCTGCCAGGAGCAATTTCTGAGCATGGAGCCAGGAGTAACCCCTGAGCACTGCCGGGTGTGACCCAAAAACCACAAAAAAAAAAAAAAGAAATGATAAGCCTCTAAACTTTATGTCTTATTATTTAATAAATTTTGTGCCTTTCAGAAATGCCCTGAAGAAAGCACAGATCATTGGAAGCTGTTATGCATTCAGCCATGCCTTTATATATTTTGCCTACGCAGCAGGGTTTCGATTTGGAGCCTATTTAATTCAAGCTGGACGAATGACTACAGAGGGCATATTCATGTAAGTGGTGTAAATAGATATGTAACTCCTAGAAATGATTCATATATTACTTCTAAGCATGAGTGATATAACCAGAAAGAGGTACCATTCCTAATGCATTGTCATTTAAATATATATGTGAAAAACACATACAGAATTTTTTCGTTATCTATTATCTAAAAGTTCAGTCTTTTGCCAGTAAATATCCAGTACTGGTATGATATGAAAAATCTGGTGAAATTCATAAATTGTTTCTTACGTCTGTTTGCTAGATTGTGGACATATAGTGGTAAAATATAATAATTTGTGAGGCTTTGTGAAATTGTTCAGGTGCAGATGGCTTTATCAGTTATTTCTGTAAGTCACAGAGATTAACTGCCATGCTAAACAAATACTGCAGAAGATACACTTAACAATTGGTATTTTTCCATTATAAAAGTCACATTTGGAGAGGCAAGAGTGAGAACGCAGCAGTAGGGCATTTGCCTTGCATGCAGATAACCCAGGCCTGGGTTTGATCCCCAGCATCCTCTATGGTCCCCAAGTCAGGAGTGATTTCAGAGCACAGAGCCAGGAGTAATCCCTGAGCATCACTGGGTGTGGCCAGAGAGAGAGAGAGAGAGAGAGAGAGAGAGAGAGAGAGAGAGAGACAGAGACAGAGACAGAGACAGAGACAGACAGAGAGACAGAGAGAGACAGAGAAAGAGAGAGACAGAGAGAGAGAGAGACAGAGGATGACAGGGAGAAGTCACATTTGGAATTTATCACAGAATCTCAGTCAAACTGCTTCTTCCCAAATTATTTGTTGGAATCTCTGATTTGAAATTCTGGCCACATATACTTATGAATTTAGAATTACTTTACGATAACACTTAAATGCACCTTCTAAAAACAGAAAAATAAATTTTGAATGCTAAGCTTCTATGTTTTTCCAAGATATCAGAAGTGTTTCTAATCATTGATCATTAATACACCTTTTTCTCTTTTTTCTTTTTATTCATTATTTTTTTCTTTATTTAAACATCTTGATTACAGATATGATTGTGATTAGGTTTCAGTCATGTAAAGAACACCCCCCTTCACCAGTGCAACATTCCCACCACCAATGTTCCAAATCTCCCTCCATCCCTCCCCACCCCCAAAAATTCTTGTCTTCGGACCACAGACGGAAGTGCTCAGAGAATGCTCTTAGTTCTATGTTCAGGGATCACTCTTGGCTGAGATGGAGGAACCATATGGAGTGTTGGAGAATAAACCAGAGTTTCCAGGTGCCATGTGTACGGATAGTGCCCTGCCCACTGTACTATCTTTACAGTCCACCCCCAAAGCTCTTCTCTGTTTCTTTCTGTCTCTCTATCACTCAATCGCTCTCTTTTTTTTGCTTTGTTTCCAAATATTGAACCCATATAAGGTAAGTGCTCTACCACTGAGCTACCATCTCAGATCTGTTGGTAGATAGATAGAGCTAGAGAAATCTAGACTGTAGTATTGTATTTGACTTAAAAAAAATAACATTATGGGTGCTGGAGAGCTAGTACAACAGTAAGGAACTTGTCTTGTATGAGGCCGACCCAGATTTGATCGCCAGCATTTCATGTAGTTCTTGAAGTACCACCAGCAGTAATTCCTAAGTAGAGCCAGTAATAATCCCTGAGCACTTCTAGGTGTGGCCCCCCCACCCCCCAAAAATAAATAAAAGCATAAATAACATTATGGTTTCTTAAGATAAAGAGTGATTAAAGACAGAATAAGCCTCTTCAAACTAATCATCTGGGAGATACTTCTGTACCAAGGATGTTCCCATTTGGCAAAAGTGTTAACTATGTTGGGAATTCATCTTTGGTATGCACTTATTCAAAAAGAGCATATTTTTGTAGTATACTCATTGGTGACATATTTGTACTTCGAGGATATATTAAATTTGAAGAAATGACCAAAAGTCATTTGAAGCCAAATAATTTCAAAATTAACTTGCCATAATTTTTAGCTTTTGTTCTTGTGATTATTTATCTACCTATCTTTATATCAAACATTAGATTTCCCAGAAGGACTTCACTAGACCCTCTCCAAAAACCAAAAAAAAAAAAATGTTTGCAGTTCACTAGCCCAGTATTTCTGAATTTTATCTGGTTATAAGACCATTCAGCAATTCCTTGGAAGCAAAATTCCTGATAAAATGGAATACCTATATTTAAGTTTGGGGCAGAAATTATAGCTACCAGGGGCCTGTGTGCAGTGTGCAGGTTGCTACTTTGCTCACAGCCCACCTAGTTTTATTACCCAGCACCCAAAATGGTCCTCGAGTCTGTCACATGTGACCCATAAGCACACAGACAACTAAGAGTAGAATCTTTGTGCCAATGAGATAATACAAGGGGTAAAGCACTTGTTTTACATGCAGTTGATTTCAGTTTAATCCCTGATACTGCATACCCCTGAGCAATTTTAGGAGTTATTCCTTAGTGCCACTGGGTGTGGCCAACATATATATAAATCATCTAAATTAATGTATATATTATGCATAATATATTGACATAGATTATATATAAACACCTAAATGTATTCAGCTCTTAATCTGCACTAAATTCTCAAGTTGATCTCATGGTTTTAATGTATTATAGACAATACTACACTTACAAGTGATTGTTTTTAAAAATTAGTTGTGTTCCAGATGTCTGCTTATAAATCCCCAAGTTCCTTATAGTATAGTTGATCTTTGTAGAATCCTTGATCTAAATGATATTAGTAGAGAATAAATTAATTAAACATAGCTATTCTAATGTAGAATGTTTCATGACTTTAGCAGTTCCCACAGAAAACTTTTTAGTTTTAAAAGCAGTTGTGATCCAAATTAATTTTTTATGAGTTTAAGTGATATGGTATAACAATGCAGTGAGGAAAGGCTGAAGTAATAGCACAGTGGTAGAGGTTTGCCTTGTGCTGACCCAGGAAGGACCTCGGTTAGATCCCCGGTGTCCATATGATCCCTAAGCCAGTAGAGATTTCTGAGCATATAGACAGGAGTAACCCCTGAGCGTCACCAGGTGTGGCCCAAACCCCCACCCCACCCCACCCCAAAAAAAAACAATGCAGTGAGGGAAAAAACACTTTATCTTTCTGTCTGCAAACTCATCATCAAGTTACCATGTGCTCCACATGGCTGCCTTCTCAGTGGAAAAACTAACTTCCCCTGCCTAAATTGGCCCAGGAAATCATCTGTTTTATCAGTTATCTCTCATTAATTTATTATTATTTTATATCATATACCATAAAAAATAAATGTCAAGACTGGAGAGATAGTACAGCAGGTAGGGCACTTGTCTTGCACGCAGCTGACCCAGGTTTTTTGTTGTTTTTTTTTTGGTTTTTAGGTTACACCCAGCAGTTCTCAAGGGTTACTCCTGGCTCTATGCTCAAAAATGGCTCCTGGCAGGCTCAGGGTACCATATGGAATGCCGGGATTTGAACCACCATCCTTCAGCATGCAAGGCAAATGCCTTACCTCCATGCTTTCTCTCTGGCCCCCAATCTCTGGTATTTCATACAAGTTCTGCTAGAACTGAGTTCTGCTAGAGCTGATCAGAGAGTGCACAGCCAGAGGTAAACCCTGAGCACCATTAAATTTTGCTAATTCTAAGATGACTTATCTCCTTCATAAGCAAAAAAAATCTCACTCTAGTATCTCCTAAATTTATTCCAATAACGTTTAGTTTCTATGTCACTAAAAGTATTTTGTTATGAAGGTTATCAAGACATCAGTCTCACCTACGCATAAGCCCATCAGTGTTCATTTCTTCAAGCTCCTTCAATGACTTGTCTCTACAGTCTCTGAAATATTGTCTTCTATAGACCTGTCTGCATTTTCATCAGAACTCTTTCTTCCTTTCTTCTTCTGTACAGTTTCAGCCAATTTATTATGGGTTAAAGGGATTTACTGTGGCTCTTAGTGTTGCTCATCTATACACTCATTGGTGATTTCATCCAATCGATAACTTTAATACATGTATATTAAATGTAGATTGAGAAATCACAAAAAATAAGTTCTTTTCCTGTCTAAGTTTGCATTATTGTTTTGAAGGTAGCTCTTGATACTTGCTTTTTGATTTTTATATTTTGAGCTAGTCCAGAAACTTTCAATGTCCAACAAACATAGTTTTTAATTCATGCTTTTTTATCTGAAATAATCTTGCAACTTTTAATGCTCAACAGGATAGATTGATTTCTCTATATCCCTGCTTCACAGTTTTCTTTTGTCACTCTCTTTTCTTTGTTATGGATTAGAATGCTGACTAAAGTATATATGTAAGAAAGAATAAAGGCATGACAAGTCTCAGTGCAATAATAATAAAAGTCACAGCTTTACTAGTGGCCTGTGAAGCTGAACCATGCAGCTAATGTGTTTATGGCCTCAACCCCCCCAAAAAATCTAAATGCATTCTTTGAGAAGAAATCATATTATGTTTGCTAAAAGAGCAACTAACATAGGTGGACTTTAATGAATTTTAATAAGCAGGTGGAAACCTTGAAATAATGAGAGAAAAATAAACATCAAGCTCCACTGTAAAAAAAAAAAAGAATGAAATCATGTATTTTTCTGATACGTGGATAAATCTGGAGAACATCATGATGGACGAAATGAGTTAGAGGAAAAGGGACAGACACAGAATGAGCTCACTCATAATCAGGATATAAGGAAACATTGTAGGGAAACAACTAACGCCCGAAAGCAAAAACAAAAAACAAAACAAAAACAAAACAAAAAAAAAAAACTGAAAGGAGAATTGGATTCTAAGAATGGTGTGAAGTGGAGATATTCAGGAAAGGGGCCACTATGATGATACAGGGAAGTGCTCATTCTGGAGGAGGATAGGGGGCTGAAAGGTAGGAAACTGATATGCATGGCAGCCTCTCAGTCAAGTATTGTAAACCATCCCTAATAGGAAAAAGAAAAAAATAAAGGTGACTGCCATGCAGATAGGCTGGGGGGGGGGGAGGGGAAGGGGTGGAGGAAAACTGGTGACGTTGTTGGAGGGATGTTGACATTGGAGAAGTGATTGGTGTTAGCACGATGTACACTTGAAACTGAATCATGACTAACTTTGGAGCTTTATTGGTGTTAGCACGATGTACACTTGAAACTGAATCATGACTAACTTTGGAGCTTTATGATTCACTGTCATTCAATTAAAAATAATAAATAACATGGGGCTGGAGCACAGTGGGTAGGGAGTTTACTTTGCACACAGCAGACTCTGGTCCAATCCTGGGCATCTCATTTAGTTTCTCTGAGTCTACCAAAAGTAACTTCTGAATTGAGAGCTAGAAGTAACCCTGATCCTCACTGGGAGTGGCAAAAACAAACAAACAAAAAAACAAACAAATGCATAAATAAAATAACAAGCAAGTATGGGTGGGTGCCTCAGCAATATAGCACTTATTTTGCATTTTGCATGTTTAAAACCTTGAATTTAATCACCAGCTTAAGAGGAGAAAGAAAGAGTGTGCGAGTAAGAGAAGAAAAGAGCAGGACAGAACACACAGAGAGACAGACAGAAACTATATATAATTAGGGCCTATGCCTCTACCACCATTTTTTGCCCTAGTAGTCCAGGTAGCCCTAAAAAATGTGTGGGACTCAGCATTATAAATAACAATAAAAACCAACCTTAGTTAGCTAAAACTAGGTAAACAGGAAATACTTCTTTCAGTGTTCACTGCTATGGCAGTCACCCAATTCTGCCTGGCTCCTCCCCCAGAGATTATCCAGAAGAGAGGTCACGATAAGAAGGCCAAATAGGGGGATCAGCCAAAGAAGAGACAGGCAACCACAAAAGAGACAAGTCAAAAGATATTGAGATCTAGGACCTTCTAAAGAGAGAGGAAACAATTTTAATTTATAAACCCCAGCATCCCGGGATAAACAGCTTCATGCCAGTTTACCATGGGAAGGAGCACTGTTTAGGTAAAAGTCAAATGAACAAAGCTCAAGTTCCAGTATTATAGCTTTATCACTAAGTGATCCTGGGCACACTGCTTGAGTTCATTGAGCTGGAGTTTCCTTCCTTCCTAAAAAAATGATTAAGAATTCCCACCCTACTTATCTCCTAGGTAACCAAGTGAAATCATGTTTATAAAAATGTTCCATAATGGGACCCGGAAAGATAGCACAGTGGCGTTTGCCTTGCAAGCAGCCAATCCAGGACCAAAGGTGGTTGGTTCAAATCCCGGTGTCCCACATGGTTCCCTGTGCCTGCCAGGAGCTATTTCTGAGCAGACAGCCAGGAGTAGCCCCTGAGCACCGCCAGGTGTGGCCCAAAAGACCAAAAATCAAAAAAAAAAAAAAAAAAGTTTCATAATATGCAAGAAACAAAAATATATTAATTTATTGTGTATTTTCTCTTGTGCATCTTCTGATGAAGAAATTTCAGATAAGAGGAAGGTCTTTGGTTTATTGAGTGTTAGGGGGAAAATATAGGAATAATTGTAATGATCGTCAACCTGTTGAAAGATTTTCTGCCTTCCCATCAAAACAAACCTTAAAGTGAAGATTTCAAAACTTGTATCTTGACTTGTTGTGCTTGACTTGACATGGCATCTAGAAAAGGAGTGTCCCATTAGCTTCCAGTTCTATGAGAGGAATCATAAATGCACTGTACTTTAGATTATTATTTACTGGTTCTGCACTAAAGAATCACTCTGGCAGGCCCAGGGGATCATATGGGGTGCAGGAGATTGAACCTAGGTTGGCAGTGTACAAAGAAAGTTCCCTACCTACCATCCTACCACTGTGACCCTCAATTATTTTTGTATTAAATTCTCACAAGAGCCCTATAAAAAATAGTCTTGATATTGCCTATTTTCCAATAAGGAGAAGCTCAAAATGTTGAGTAACGTGACCAAGATTACATAGTTCAAAGGGAACACTGTTGTTGGCTGTGACCCCAATAACTTCAGAGACTCTGAACTACTTACTCCCCTCCCCCTTCTTTACTCACCTCTTAGCCCTTCTTCTCTTAGAGTAAGTCACCAAAGGTCTACAACCTGGACATGACAGTATGATTAAGGAGAGACAGCAAAATCTGAATCAGTAATTAAGTTTTGTATTCCTTTATGAATCACATGTTGAAATTAGTAGTACTCCATAGAGCTAGGTCAAAGAAAGCACATTATCTTGAAGCAGAGATCCTGTTTTTATCACTGACAATACATGGCCCACAAAGCATTGTAGTGTGCTGCCCTGGTGATTCTGAGGATTGCTGGAGTAGCCAATTTATATCCCTGGTACTTAAGGGTCCAACCAATATTGCATCCTCAGTCTCTTAGTCTCTTATATGAAGCCCCTAACCAGGTTGGCCTAGAGTTACTATGGGGTCTTTAGACCTCTTGGGCATCACTTGGGAGCCCCCTACCCTCCCACCCAAGTAAAAGATAATTATAGCCTTTGTACATTAGTAGTTAGTGTTCAATAGTAAAACTTTAGAATGGGCAGCTATTTTGACTCATCTTAAATCAAAGGAGAAAGGCATTTTTTCCATTGTTGACTTTTGAGAAGCTTCTTCCCCTGGAGTCTAAAATACAAGTCTCCTCAGTCATTGTCCTGTTATCATCCCACCTGCTGATTTTTAGATTAAACAAAACTCAACGTCTAATCTAGTCTGATTTTTCTCTTGCGTTTAAAATAAAAGCAGTAATACATTTGTTATCCAAATAGTCTCCCTTGAACACATTATCTCTGTTGCTTGATGTTTCTGTTTCTCTGCTTGCTTATTTCTACTCTAAAGAAGCCTGTGTTCTCTCTTGAACAGGTATTTCTCTCTTTTTCTCTCAGCTCACATCTTTCTAAGTAAATTTCCATTAAAAACTACCTTGCTTAATTAAATAAATGAATAAAAATTAACAGGAGCGCTGTATTCTAAAATAGCCCACACCACAGATAGGGATGTATGATTTCTTTTACTTCATAAAACACACACCGAAGTTGCTGGTTCCTTTCTTCGGATGTGAATTCCCTTTATGTTTACAAGAATCTTCACTCTCTCTTCCTTCCACACCATCCAAAACATTCTCTTCAACATTACTATCCTCCCTCAATAAATCGATTTTACTTTAAAAAAAAAAATGAAATAAGCTTTGGTATGTCTTTTAAACTCAACAAACCAATCTGATACTTATAGCTGGAGATAAAAATACTTCAAATGGCATTTTGAGTTTCCAGTGACTTCTGTAAATATTAGTACTGAAAGTCCCTTGACATGACAGAATTAATACCACAATAATTTTAGCATGAGATATCTCACTAAACTGGTTGTTCAGAACCTGAAGTGCAGACCACTGTCTCAATAACATTAACACCCATCTTCGGGGACACTCCTTCTAGGGGAAAGTCCCAAGGAGTCCAGACATGTTTATCTTGCTGTTATCCAGCAGAGCAAATAAACAGCCGGGTTCTTTTACTGCCTAATGTTTAAGTATTGTTGGTGAAACTTAGTCAGTCTTGGCTAAATTAGACCTACTCTGCATTATTTTTATTTCAGTAGTGTTTTTATCTATAAAATGAAATTTAAAAATTCAGAGGAATCTAATCATGACAGCATAATATACCACACTTCTTCGAATATGGCATGTTTCTAGATATGATTTGACTATTTGCAGTTTTATAATTAACATGTTCTATAATTGATATGTAAATCTAATTAAGATCTAAAAGATCAAAGCTCTAGTTTTGCTCCAGTATATTTTAGTCAGTTTGTTTTGAGGACCTTAGGGAGAACAATAACCAGACTTTGTTCTCTTTGCTTCAAAAGGCACTTCTGGTAGATAACCAATAATCTAACAGCAGCTATCTTTTCTAACTACATTATATGCAAAAAAAAAAAAAAAAAAAAAAAAGAAGAAGAAGAAGAAAAGAAACTCATTCATATCTACTATGTAAATTCAGATTTCACTAGTAGAGTTTCGTTCTTTCTATTGTCAATCGAATCTTTGTCAAACTCTACTGGTATATCTAGATGACTAAGAAGTTTTATATTCACCACGTAGGCCCTTTGATCTGTGTCTCTCACTGGAAGGAAAAGTTTTTAGATCATCCAGGCCCAGATGTTTAGAGCAAGGGGTGATCACTGAATGCATGAAAGAAAATTACAAGAAATCTCATTGTTGAGCTTTCTGGATTTCCTGTTTCTAAGACAAAAGATGGCATTTCTGTTGTGCTGTTTTAAAATAGGTTTAATTTATATTAAAAAGCTTTGTCGGGGCCGGAGAGATTGCAAGGAGGTAAAGAATTTGCCTTGCATGCAGAAGGTCAGTGGTTTGAATCCCAGCATTCCATAGGGTCCCCTGAGCCTGCCAGGAGTGATTTCTGAGCATAGAGCCAGGAGTAACCCCTGAGCACTGCTCGGTGTGACCCAACCTCCCCCCCCACCCCCCCCAAAAAAAAGACGAAGAGAAGAAAAGACTTTGTCTTTTTAGTACAGCATGCATGCATCTTTGCCTTCCACGCAGCCAACCCAGTTGGATCTCCAGCTTCCCATATGGTCTTCTGAACACCTCTAGGAGAGATTGCTGAGGGTAGAACCAGGACTAATCCTTGAACATTACCGAATGTGGCCCAAAATAAAAATTAAAAAAATTACACAGGGGCCAAAGAGAAAGTACAGGATAAAGTGCTTGCTTTGCACACAACCAATCCCAGTTTGATCCTCAGCACCACATTTGGTCTTCTCAGCACTGTTGGGGCGTCAGTCTCACCTGAGTTGCAGAGCCAGGATTAGCTCCTGAACACCATTGGGTGTGATCCATCACCCTACCCTCCCACCGAACCCCACAAAAAGGAACCAGATATGAGATGTCAAGTGAACAGGGGACTATGACTGCTGTACATTGAACTCACTGCCATTCCAATCATACACTGGCCAGGCACTGCTACCAAAGCTCCTTTTTGTAAACAATTGGTGTTCCAGATAGTTCATCTTGTTTGAGTGAAGCAATAAATTACCTTATTTTAAGTGTCTTCGAATGACCAATTCCAAAATGGAGCATATTTCCTTTATTTCTAAATTACCTCTGCTGCTGGCCTAGAATCTGATTCAAGGCATGATCAAAGTGCTTGTTGGGGTGGCCCTGGTAAAATTGGCACTACTGACTTGTTTCTGTGAGCATGTCAGTCATTTTCTAAAGCTTGTGCAGCCTTTTTCTGAAACATTGAAGACAAACACTGCGCCATTGTGGGGTTTTTCCTCCTCAGTCTTGCATTCATGAGAAAGATTCTTACCTGACTTTGAGACTAATAAACTTCACATAACAATTTGGAAAGCTTTAAGAAGGAGCACACTGAAGGTGACTGGTATAAGCATCTGCCACACATACCTTGAAAACTACCATATAATTCCTTTTCTGGGAAAGAAATAAACTCATTTTGAAAAATTAAATAAAATGCTTTATCTTTTGATAGCGTTTTTACTGCAATTGCTTATGGAGCTATGGCCATGGGAGAAACACTGATTTTGGCGCCTGAATATTCCAAGGCCAAATCTGGTGCTGCACATCTGTTTTCTCTGTTGGAAAAAAAGCCAACTGTAGACAGCTCCCAACGAGAAGAAAAAAAGATGGTAAGTATTTTCATGAGTTGAAATTTCTGCTGATTAATTTTGTTGAATATGTATATTGTCTAGAGAATTAAACAAAGATGTTATTAAATAACTATACAAAAGATAATACTCGAATGGCATAAAATCGCATATAATAATTACTATGTCTACAAAGACAAGCTCTCTTTTTCTTCAGCAACATTCACCTCTACCACAAAAATAAAGTCATTTTATATTTTATATATATCTGATTTTATATTTATCTGAATAAATATAAATAAATATATATAATATAAATATAAATATTATATATAAATATATATAATATAAATATAAATAAATAAATATAAATAAATGGGTGGCAGGAGAGCTATTATATGGGGTAGTTAGTGTTCCTGGCTTAGTGCTAGGAAGTTGCTCCCAGTGATAGTCACTGAAATATGCAGTGTGCCGAATCAAACTGGGGGATACAATGCATAATCACTTGCCCTTTGAGCTATCTCCCCAATTCTGTCTTAAAACATATGTCAAACATATGTCTCCTTTTTCTTGATTAATCTACCTCCATCAAGTTCATCTTTGATAAACAGTATTTAGCTTCATATACCCCAGAATTTGATTTCTAGTAGTTCCTTTGTTTTCTCTATCTTCTTCATAGGAGTAAATTCATGTTTGTCTTTCTCCAACTGGCCAACTTATTAAAAATGACTTCTGGGTCCATGTATATTTGGAAATGTCAGCCTCTTCTGTTTTTATAGGTGAATGGTATTCCATTGTATAAACCACATCTTTATACACTGATCGGTAAATATCACTTAGTTTATTTTTCAGATATTGGCTATTATAAATCATACAATGAACTTGAGAGTGCATATACCTCTCTAAACTAGAGCTTTTTTATTTTTCACATAAATAGCCAAGAACGGGATAACTAAATCATCTGGAATTTCTTTTGTTGTTGTGGGGAGGGGAAGATTAATCTTAATTTTTTTCCCATAAAGATACATGTTTAGTTATGTTTTCGGAGGCCAGGGAGGTAGTGCACCAGGAGAGGCACTTGCTTTGCATGTCATCCACGTTGGATTTGATATATAAAATTACATATGCATCACCGTGTAAGGTCAGTAGTGAGACTTGAGCAGAGCCTAAAATAAGGCCAGGTGTGACCCCCAAAACCAAAAAATAAAATTACAGTTTTCTATGATGCTGTACTGAAGACACATCACCAATATATAAGGATTTCTTCCAGTATGAGATTTATCCTCTTTAACACTTCTTTTTTTTCCTTTTTTCTTTTTGGTTTTTGGGTCACACCTGGCAGCGCACAGGGGTTTCTACTGGTTCTATGCTCAGAAATCACTCCTGCAGGCTCAGGGGACCATATGGGATACCAGGATTCAAACCACCATCTTTCTGTATGCAAGGCAAATGCCTTACCTCCATACTATCTCTCCGGCCCCTCTTCAACACTTCTTATTTCTTATCTTTTTAATAATAACCCAGATCCTCCCACAGATAAGATGATTTTATGTCTGTGTATAAATTTGCTAACACAACAAAAGTTATAATTGTGGTTAAGATTTGCAGTACAGTTTACATATATGTAAATATATATGATGTATACAAAGTAAATAATAGTGGGGCATAGCAATCATACAGTAGGTAGGACACTTGACTTTCAAGTGATAGACCTGTATTCAATCCCCAGAACTCCATATGGTCCCGAACTCCCACCAGGATAGATCCCTGAGCAGAGAGCTAGGAGTAAGCTCTGAGCACTACAGGGTTGTCCCCCAAACAAAACAAACAACCCTGAAAAAAATTTGCTCACTCAGAACACAGTCAAACTGTTAGTCTGCAGATTGAACAATGTCTGGATAGTGAAGTTAAAGAAGACTAGTAAAATACTATTTTTAGGAACTCAGTAAAGTTTAGTTCTGGAGACAAGAAGACATGAACATTCTAAGCAAAAGTGACAGAAGCCAATGTACAGTCAGCAGCTGCACAGAGCAGAATAAAATGTTGAAGATTAAAATATTTGTAACAACATGTACCATTTTCAGAAAGCAATCACCCAGTGTGCTCCAGTGTATAAAGAGCCTTCCTAAATCAGCCCTATAAATCGTGTCAACCTTCTTCCACAGGACACATGTGAAGGGAAGATAGAGTTTCGCGATGTCTCTTTCTTCTATCCATGTCGCCCTGAAGTACTCATCCTACGTGACTTGTCCCTCACTATTGAGAAAGGAAAGACAGTAGCATTTGTTGGCAGTAGTGGCTGTGGGAAAAGCACATCTATACAACTTCTGCCCAGATTTTATGATCCCGTGAAAGGACAAGTGGTAAGATAGAATTTAAATGCAATTTATCTGAGTATTGGTGGTGCTATTCCTAAACATGCTACTTGGGGATGTGGGGATCACTTCCCAAGTGGCACTAAAGAAAACCCTGGGGGCACTTCCCAAGAATTTTAGTCAACTGGGCTGGTGGTTCAGTATTCAAAGCTCCTCAAGCTTTGTGGTCATCAGGGATTACCAGGTCACTCTGGCAGTTCTTGGGGATCTCCTGAGCTATACTCACAAGGTTCCAGAAACCCGATGGTGCCAGGGATTGAAGCTGAGTTGGGAAATCCTGTATTACCTACTATCTATAGGCCTATTCTTTTTTATTTATTTATTTGTTTTATTTTTATGGTTTTGGGGTCACACCCGGCAGCGCTTAGGAGTTACTCCTGGCTCTATGCTCAGAAATCGCTCCTGGCAGGCTCCGGGACCATATGGGATGCCAGGATTTGAACCATCAACCTTCTGCATGCAAGGCAAACGCTTTACCTCCATGCTATCTCTTCATCCCCGCCTATTCTTTTTTTAATAGCTTTATTTAAACATCATGATTACAAAGATGTTTGTAGTTGTGTTTCATATAAGGTGCATTGTTTGGGGGCAGGTTACACTAGTACAGGCCTATTCTTAAATATTCATTTAAGCTTAAGCATTCTCACTGATTTGGAAAGAACAAACAGGACAGAATTATTGTTGGTGACTGGTTGAATTTCAAGGCTGAAAAGCAGTTTAAACTGTTAAGGTAGCAGAGACTTGTATTTTTATATGCTACATACTTCTTTTAGAATACCAGTATCAGAAAAAAAAAGAAAAGAAAAACAAACAAAAAACAACAACAACAACAAACAAAAAATAGGAATAGAATGCCAGTATCAGAGGACTGAACTAATATCCACACTTCAGCTCTTTATTTTGTTCTGGTTTAAAACAAAAATAATAATTGGTAGTTGGAGAAATAATACAGCGGATAGGATGTTTTCCTTGCACGTGACCAACCTGGGTTCTCCAGTGCATTCTATATAGTCGCTCGATCTCTGCTAGAAATAATTCTTGAGTACAGAGCTAGAGTTACTCCTGAGCACTGTCAGATGTGGCCCAAATAGAACAACAGCTATAATAACAAAAGAGATGATCGTTTTCTCTCATCCCCTGGTTCAGGATTTACCCATTAGCCATCTTTCATTTAGTTTGTTTGTTTGTTTGATTTGGGGTCACACCCAGTGGTGCTCAGGGGTTACTCCTAGCTCTGCACTCAGAAATAGTCTCTGGCAAGCTTGGGGGACCATATGGGATGCCAGGGATCAAACTACCCTCTGTCCTGGGTTGGCTGTGTGCAAGGCAAATGCCCCCTACTGCTGTGCTATCTCTCCAGCCCCAAGCCATCTTTATTTCTCCTGATACCTGCCAGATCTTTATGGTGACTAAGGTTCATTTGAGTTAGACCCATTCAATTCTCCCATTAATCTCAAAAAGGAAGCAAGCTTTCCCTCCTTTGAATTCCAAAGACTGTTTTTCTTACCTGGCCCCTTTTTTTTCCTTTAATTTTTTTTTGATTTATGCATCACTGTAACTTACATATAGTTTGGGCTTTCAGACTCAACAATGTCCCCTTCTCCAATTGCACCACCCAAGTGTTCATCTTTCTACCGCTGACCTCAGATCCCCTTCCACCATAACCCTCCAATCCTGGTTCCTTGATAGATACTTTTAAGTTTAGTCATTGCAGTTTGGGGCCCATGCTTACAGTAGTCTTGGTTCTAGTAGTTTATTTATATACAGAAACTTTACCCCTCCACTAAAGAAGGGTTATTTATTACTAATTATTATTTATTACTAATTATTACTGTCATGTTATTCACAGGCCTTCTTTTCCTTCTTCCCCCTTTTATTTCTTCCCTTCCCTGGCATTTTTTCCATAAGCTAAAGCCAGTTTCTGCTCATTTTTGTTACCTACCATTGCCAAGATATGTTAATACAGATTAGTGAAAATACACAGTATTATTTGTCATTCTCCTTCTGAATTAATTCACTAAACATCATGTCCTCTAGTTCCATCCAACTTGCAGCACATAAAACAACTTATTTATCCATTGTGACTCCATACTTCTCTGTTATGTGTGATATATTCATTATACATATATATATGTATATATATAAACCTTATTTATATATAAACTTTATTTTTCACTTTCTGTCATTGAACAACTGGGTTATTCCCAGAGCCAAGCTACTATGTTACTAAATGCTGCGATGAGCATAGGTGTATATATTTCTGTTTGAATGGGTGGTTTTTTGCATCTTGAGAGTAGATACCAAGCAGGGATTACTAGGTCATACTTACCAAACAGGAATTACTAGGACATATTGTCTCTATTTTAGTTTTCTAAAAAGCCTCCATAATGTTTTTCATAAGAAATGAACCAGCCAACATTCCTACTAGCAGTATATGAGTATACTCTTTTCACTATCACCTCATCATCAGAGGTCGTTTATCCTTTTGGATTTCATCATCAGTATTGTAATGTCTATACTTGAGTACCATGCTTATTTTTATACTATAGCTTTACATTATAGTTTCGAATACCTCACAACTCCTTATTTTTCAGAATGGCTTTGACTATTTGTGGTGTTTTATAGTACCATACAAATTTTACCAATGGTCATTAGAAATCCTTAAATAATAATGTCAGCAGAATTTTGATAGGGATTGCATTGAATAGATACAATAATTTAGGTTGGCTGAACATTTTGATACAATTAATTCTTCTAATCCATGAACATGGAATATTTTCCATTTCCTGAAGTCCTCTACTCTTTAAATGATTCATAATTCCTCAGGAAAAGTTCTTTCACCTTTTTTGTAAAATTGATTTCTAGATACTTGATGTTTTTGGACACCTTTATGAATAGAGTAGCTCAATCACTTTCTCTTCTATTTGCATACACGAATGCAACAGATTTTTGTGTACTGATTTAGGATCTTGTACTGGCTTATTGTCTCTAAAAACGTTAGGAATCCTTAAGGTTCTCTGAAGGGTTCACTCTACAGTTCTCTAAATACATTACCATGTCATCTGCAAATAGTGACAATTTGACTTCCTCTTTTCCCCATTGGATCTCTTTGATTACTTCCTTACCTAATTACTGCCACAATACTGTGTTAAATGATAGTGTGCCCCTCCCCACAAAAGAAAACAAACAAAAAGAGCCTTGTCTTATTCACCACTGTTTGGCTGGTACCTGCAGAGTTCCCATCACATAATAAGTATGTTCTTCAAATGTCATTCAACTGTTATTATACATGTGAATAAATATGGGTATGCTATGTAAAACAAAGTGACATGTTTTATATGTGAACTGCTATATCTCAGTCTATAAAGACTCTCACTGAGTTTTAATAAATTGGACTCCTATGACAGGGAGGTTGGTCGTTTCCATTTGATTTCAGTACAACATAACAGGAATCATTTTAAACTCTGGGCAGATTTTTAGTATATGTAACAGCCATTCTGAGAAAAGACAACTTGTTGAAGTTGGCATTTTAGTCAAATACATACAATTGTTTCTGGACCAGAGAGATAGCATGGAGGTAAGATGTTTGCCTTGCATGCAGAATGTCGGTGGTTCTAATCCCGGCATCTCATATGGTCCCCCCGAGCCTTCCAGGAGCGATTTCTGGGTGTAGGGCCAGGAGCAATCCCTGAGCACTGCTGGGTGTGACCCAAAAACCAGAAACCAAAACAAAACATGCAATTGTTTCTATACAACATGTAATTTATGAGGCTTTCTTGAGTAGTATCACACTAAGAAAAAACTTGAATACCTAACATTTTAGAAATGATTTGTATATGCTTAAATATGTGAACTGTAAAAAAGAATAAATAAATAAATATGTGAACTGTAACATGATATAGTTGTTGGCCTTTGCCTACCAGCCATTCTCCATTATGCTTCTGACAGTTATTTGATGGTGTGGATGCAAAGGTGCTGAACATACAGTGGCTCCGTTCCCAAATAGCAATCGTTTCTCAAGAACCTATGCTCTTCAACTGCAGCATTGCTGAGAATATAGCCTATGGTGATAACAGTCGTATTGTCCCATTAGAGGAAATCAAAGAAGCAGCAAGTGCAGCAAATATCCATTCATTTATTGAGAGTCTTCCTGAGGTAAGAAATCTTGTTCTACAAAGCTGCCTAAAAACCCCAAGTAATTTATGAATTTAAGAGGTTGTTGTTATAGGTTCCTTAAATTATTCTATTTATTGCTTTTATATGATATAAAGTTACATATAATGAGCACATTTTTAGGGTTAAGATAGATAGTACAGGAGTTAAGGTACTTGCATTGCATCAAGATGACTCTAGTTTGATTCCCCTGAATATGGATGGGAGTAAATCCCTTAACGAAGAGTCATAAGCTCTGAACACAGCCAGATGTAGTCTAAAAAACAAAACAAGAACCAGAGCAATAGTAAAGTGGGTAAAGTGTCTTGCATGAGGCCAATCTGGGTTCAGTCCTCTGGCATCTCATATAGTTCCCTGAGCACCGCCAAGAGTGATTCCTGAGTACAGAGCCAGGAGTACCCTTTGACATTGCTAGGTGTGGCCTAACCCTCCCCCCCAAAAAAAAACAATAAGAAGAAATTTTTGAGTTTCATATGTAAGAAATTTTTCTAAGAACAAAATTATTCATATGCACTGAATTGTTTCATATTTTGATTCTTCTCTTACCACATTTTTTTGTTTTGTTTTTGGGCCACACCCGGTGGTGCTCAGGGGTTACTCCTGGCTGTCTGCTCAGAAATAGCTCCTGGCAGGCACGGGGGACCATATGGGATGCCTGGATTCGAACCAACCACCTTTGGTCCTGGATCAGCTGCTTGCAAGGCAAAAACACCGCTGTGCTATCTCTCTGATCTTACTACGTCTTGTTTTGCCTATAATAGTTATTCCTCACAATGACCAGAGAGAACCTTTAAAAACATAAACTACATAATATCCCTCTGTTTGGAACAATTTTTTTAGTGTTTGGACCTGTATTCAGGGCTTACTCCTTGCTTTGTGCTGAGGGATCACTTCTGGTGGTGCTCAAGGGAACCTAATTTGGTGCCAGCTGATGAAACCCAGGTCATCTGTAACTAAGCCTTACAAGGCTTGAATCTTCTTAATGGCTCCCTTTTGCTCTTAGATAAAGTCTAAACACCTATTTGACTGACTGAAGTGGCGTCTAAAATATGGCCCTTCTGTCCCTCCAGCTTCCTCACAGCCATATATTCAATTGGCTCTGGATACCCTGGCCTCAGTTTGTCTTATAAATATGCCAAGTTCACCCTTTGATTAGGATACTTATTCTTACTGTTTTGTTTCCATATTCAGTATCTTGCAGAGCAAAAGTCTTAACTTTCAAACTCTTTTCAATGAAGAGACCTCCCTGGCCGCCTTATTTAAGACTCCCTTTTATCACATCAGTCTGCAAGTTGCTTTACTGAATATAAAACTATGCTTATGCTATTGACTTTTTTTTTGTTTTTTTGGGGGTTTTATTTGGGGGGGGAGGTGGGTCACAGCCAGCAGTGCTCAGGGCTTACTTCTGGCTCTGCACTAAGAAATTGCTCCTGGCAGTCTCGGGGGACCATATGGAATGCCGGGATTCAAACCACTGTCCTACTGCATGGAAGGCAAACACCTTACCTCCATACTATCTCGCTGGCTCCTGCTATTGACTTATTAACAGCTCTTCTTTCTACAAGAATGCAATGTCCTTGCCTGCCATTTTTAACACATTGAGTTCTGTAATGACTGACAACTGAGACCAAGTCTCGGAAAAGTTCAACATCTTAGGTAACTGTGAGAAGGTTTAATATAGAAGGCATTGATCCAAATCTCAAACTCAAATAGACAGTTATAATTTCAAGGACTCACAATATGTGTGTTTATTTTTATCAGAATTCAAAATTAAATTAAAATAGAAGCCTGCTTTTAATTTAAAAATAGGAGTGGGGCTGGAGAGATAGCACAATGTAGGGCGTCTGCCTTGCACGCAGCTGATTTATACAGAAGGTGGTTCAAATCCCAGCATTTTAGATGGTCCCCAGGCTTGCCAGGGGCAATTTCTGAGCTCAGAGCCAGGAGTAATCCCTGAGAGCCGCCGGGTATGACCCAAACAACCCCCCAAAATAAAATAAAATAAAAATTTAAAAATGGAGGAACAAGAAAGATGGTGTAGTTACCTTGTCTTGCACAGCAGACTTGGATTTGACCCCTGACACTACATGTGACTTCCCAGCCCCACCAGGAGTGAGCAGATTGCTGAGCCAGGGGAAACCCCTGAACATCGCTGATTATGACCCCAAAACAAATAAGTCAAAAAAGCAATTTCTTCAAGCTTCTCCAGGGTTCTGAAACAAAATGAGAAGCATATTTCTGTGAAGATTCTATAGTATTACCTGTAAGACCTGTGTGTACAGACTAGAGATATAGTACGAGTGAGTAGAACACTTGCCTTGCATGCAACTACTGATGTTCCAAATCTGGTGCATCATATGGTGCCCCAAGCCCACTGGAAGTGGGATCCCTGAGCACAGAGCCAGTAGTAAGCCCCGAGCACCACTAGGCATGCCCCCAAAACCAAAACTAAATAAAGGTGCTCCTGGCAGGCACAGGGGACCATATGGGACACCAGGATTTGAACCAATCACCTTTGGTCCTGGATAGGCTGCTTGCAAGGCAAACGCTGCTGTGCTATCTCTCCGGGGCCATGAACTTACTTTTTAAGTAGAGTTAATCTATCTAGACGATCATATCTGGAGACCAATGGCATTTATTTGTCAGCAACTGAGGGGAACATGTGAAGTTTTAAAGGAAATGAGAACAGTAGGTCAACTTAAAAAGGAAGCAAGAGTTTGCTACCCCCAACTGGACCAATGAGTTATGATTTGGTAGACTGGTAGCTCATGACATAATGTGAAATTTCCTCTACTATTCCATGAATGAAAACACTGAAGGGGTCATTGGTAAAGAAGAGAGTTGTAGAAATATTGTCAAGCAGTAAATGTTACCATCAGGGTCTAGAAGTAGAAAAAGACTATCCCCAGATCACAGCCTAAATTATTTTGAAGAGATCTGTACCAAATGAGAACATTCCAGCCTCTGAAGAGTTACCCAGAGAAGTTTATGGAGAGCCACAGAGGGGCCAGATGATTTCCTTGTGGTTAGAGACTTTAAATTATTTTGACCTAAAAATAAAAGGTAATACAATTTAATAATACAAAAGATTTGTTTACTGGGAACTTATTCGCTTCAATTATTTTTTTATGCTTTAATTGGAGCTTTTCCTTGGTGTAGACACAAAATGGCAAAGATCTGTGCTTTGTGGTCTGTTTAGATATGTCAAGAAAATGGTAGCACTTACTGCTGGCTTAACCTTTATTTGTATCAAAGTCCAAGAATAGTCTACAGTCCTTGTTGGGGTACAAATTTTCGATAATAGCAAAATTTTAAATATTTAGATGGCTCTCACCCACAGTTGCCATGCTAATTTAAATGACCTATCTTTGCTTTCATAATTGCATGTTTCTATAATAGAAATACAACACCCAAGTTGGACTGCAAGGAACCCAGCTTTCTGGTGGCCAGAAACAAAGAATAGCTATTGCAAGAGCTCTTCTCCGAAAACCAAAAATTTTATTGTTGGATGAGGCCACATCAGCCCTTGATAGTGAGAGCGAAAAGGTAAAACGCTGTTTTGTTGCTGTTATTTTTTAATCTCAGAATAAATTATCAGATATGAGTGGGATATCTTGGAAATTGAAGTCAGTTTGGGGAAAGAAAAGACTGAAGAGAACCTTTTAATCCAAGAATCTAAGTATGGTTCAGGGCCTTTTAAAGAAAGGTTAGCCTATGGCAGTGCTTCTCAATTATTTTCTGTCATGCCCTCCTAGGAAGAAGAAAACATTTTTCATGCCCCCTGCATGACTGTAAATAGTATCTTTATTAAAAAAATATTTAACCTGCAAAACAAAAATATAAAAATAATTGGAACTGATTTTTGAATCAGAGGTGATGTCTGGATGAATGGCTACAATGAGCACGTTTTGCAATGCATAGCATTTCGAAGCGAGGTTTGAAGCAGGACACAGCAACTCTCAGCTCCAGAGACATACAGAGATATAAACACTGGGCTTAGCTTATTATGACAGCATTTGACGAGGTCAAATGCACCCCCCCTTTACGGAGCCTCACACACACACTCATTGGTGGGCGCGCCCCACTATTTGAGAAGCACTGACCTATGGCAAGGTCGGAAGAGCTGGGACAGGCATCTCATGTTCTAAAAGCATTTCACCTCGGGTGAGTCTCATAATCAGAGGACCTAATAACTTGATACCTTTTCTTACTGAAAACAAAAACTCCAGGTAAAGAAATATTTTACTATTCCAATATAACCAAATAACTTAGGCAGTCTATGTGTGAGTGACTGACACAGAAATATCAGCGCTTTACTCCACATTCTCCAGACTGAATTACCTTAAATTGGAGGAGATAAGGAAGTAGACTGACTCACACTGACTGACTAATAGACTAACATGCAAGTCCCTTCTGATTTTTTATTTTGTTTTGTCCCTGTCCCCTAATAGTTTCTTCACAGAGTAGGTACATTTTGTTAAAGGAAGATTGACTAAATGAATGGCAGCCATTCTTGTCCATAGGGTATTCATTATATGCTATTTTCTCAATCTTTATAATAACTTGATGAACTGGATTGTTTGTTTTGGATATTTTGTTTGTTTTTTTGACCTTCACTCAGCTGTGCTCAGGGCTCTTACTTCTGGCTATGCTCTCAGGAATCACTTCTGGTGGATTCGGGAATATATGGGGGTTCCATGCATCAAGGCTCAGTTGACCGCATGCAAGGCTAATTCCCTACCTATATACCAATACTATATATATATAGTATATAAATATACTACCTATAATATAGCTCTAGTCCCTGCATTGACTTATTTGATTAAAATGCTGATATAACATTAGTTAGTTAGAAAAGTTAAGTAACTTCCTTAAATTTTAATAAAAGGTATCTGAAATATGAGTGTCACTAGTTTATCCACAAGATTATGATTTATAAATGATTATCACCTTAATTATAAATGATTGTCACGTTTTGCTATCTAGCTTTGCCAGGGTTGGCCACATTCAAGGCAAGCGAACTGCCTGCTCTCCTTTTGTTCTGCCTCAGGCTTCACATTATATAACCCAAAAGACAGTGTTGTGAAGAAAAGAGAGTGGTGGTGAAAAACTCTGGATTCACTAGTTATTAGCAGCATGACCTTGATCAGGTGACCTAAATTTTTGAAATGCAATGTAGTCATCAGAAAAAGAAAATACTGGTTCCAAAGAGATAGAATGGAGGTAAGGCATTTGCCTTGCATGCAGAAGGACGGTGGTTCTAATTCCAACATCCCATATAGTCCCCTGAGACTACCAGGAGCGATTTCTGAGCATAGAGCCAGGAATCACCCCTGAGCGCTGTCGGGTGTGACCCCAAAACCAAAAAAAAAAAAAAAGAAAGAAAGAAAATATTTCTACTTACAGGGTTATCATAGAAATTTAAATGTCATGTCCATCATTGAATAGCACCTTACATATTCAAGAAGTATTGACTTTCAAAGTCCACTTTCATTTTTAGTATCATCAGTGTAATCTGTCAGTTCAGACACTGTTTAAGCCATGACACTTTTACAACTCAATTCTACACACATATATCCATATATGAGAAGAAATAAGAACTGAAGTTAGTGAATTGCAGGTTTTAGGGGCAGAACTATTATTTTCTATTTCAGAAAGTAGAGCAATTTCTGGAGTATAAATAAACAAAAAGGCTATATTATCTTCATTGATTTGACTTGTGTGAGTTTGTTGGCATCTAACCCAAGCTGTCAATCTCACAACCTTCTTTCTTGCAGGTGGTTCAGCAAGCCCTTGATAAAGCCAGTAAGGGGAGGACATGCTTAATGGTTACCCACCGACTCTCCACCGTACAGAATGCAGATTTGATAGTGGTTCTGCATGATGGAAGAATAAAGGAGCAGGGAACTCATCAAGAACTCCTAAGAAATCGGGACATGTATTTTAAATTAGTGAGTACACAGACAGTGCAGTGATTTTTTTTCAGTTAATACATATATTGATCAGTGTAGTGCAAAAAAAGGTAGTTATCATTTAGCATGCTTTGATTTTTTTCTTGTACTACTCAATATTATGAATTATACTATTCTAGTAAAGACTACACATTTACACACCATCTTCCCTTCAGATTTTCAAAATTAACAAACATTTTCTAAACTTTTATAAATGTAAGAAAACCTAATATCCACCATTCTATAAAAGTACTGAAGCATATTTGCTTAAAAGTTGTTTATTCTTCCTTTTCTCTTGGAGAAGAGGTGGGAATATAAAGCAGTTTCTGCTAAGGAACTTTATTTTCTCATCAATTTCTGCAAAATAAAAAAGTGGGGGGGGGGAACCTATGTTCCCAGAGCTGAAAATACCCAGTTAATTGGGTTGCAAAATTTATAGCAAGGCATGCTTAAATGTAGTTTGGCCTTGAATCTAAATAGAAAATGATTGAAATATGGAATTTCACTGACATTCATCACTTAAGAGAGTACTTGAGATCATTTCTTTTTCTAAACCATAAGAATGTCTGGAGACAGAGATGGTACAGAATTTAGTGTACTTGCCTTGCACATACTTAATCTGGCTTCATTCCACAGCACCTCATATGTCTCCTAAGCACAACCAGGAGTGGTCCCTGAGCACAGAGCCAGGAGTAACCCCTGAGCATTGTGACCAAAAAAAAAAAAAAAAGGAATTTTTCTTATAATCTCTCTTCTAATGTTACTGTCATTGAACATGCTTTATTTTAATTTCATTAAATTGAAACTCTTATTGAGGGTTTTTCTAGCTGATTTTCACCACTAAATGAAATGCCTCCTGTGGTTCATGTTTAATATTACATTATTCACACTTTTGGATTGACAGAATAAATCACAGACTTACTTGGGTATGTATACTTTCATACATTTTTTTGGTACAATTATCTACTTAAAATACAAACTACTGGGGCAGGAGTGATGGCGCAGCAGTAGGATGTTTGCCTTGCACGCGGCTAATCCAGTGCAGAAATCCAGTGCACAAACTCCCCCCCCCATATATTCTCTCAAGCCAGGAGTTATTTCTGAGCGCATACCCAGTAGTAACCCCTAAGTGTCTTTGGATGTTCCCCCAAAATCCAAAAAAAAAATACAAACTACTTCTATTATGGGTGAAATTTTTTCAATTAGTTTTCTGTTATTCAATCACAGAACTTGTTTAAATTTTACATGTGCATTTGGGGGATGGGGGTGGGTCAACACCTGGCAGCACTCAGGGGTTACTCCTGGCTCTATGCTCAGAAGTTACTCCTGGTAGGCTCAGGGGACCATATGGGAAGCTGGGATTTGAACCACTGTCCTTCTGCATGCAAGGCAAACACCTTTTCTCCATGCTATCTCTCCAGCCCCTTACATGTGCATTTTAATGTGACATTTTAAATTCCTGTGTAAACAGCAATATTGGTAAACTAAGTCATATTTTCAATTAACTAAAATACGTGATTTCACCTAGTGGACTTTATCTGTTAGCTGCAATTTCGTCTACTGACAGCAACACCATTAGATTCTCTGAAATGTGGTCTGCAACTAGTCTGAAATCTTGTGATAAAAAATTAAAACCTGGGGCTGGAGAGATAGCATAGATGTAGGCATTTGCCTTGCATTCAGAAGAAAAGTGGTTCAAATCCCAGCATCCCATATGGTCCCCTGAGCTTGCCAGGAGCAATTTCTGAGCGTAGAGCCAGGTGTAACCCCTGAGCGCTGTCAGGTGTTACCTAAAAAGCAAACAAAAAAAATTAAAACCCTATGCATATTATACAATTTGCAAAATAAAAATAGAATGGGCACAAGGTTGGGAACTAGATGGGTTACTCTCAAGACTTACTGGTATTAACAAGGAAAGTTTTGCAATGCATAAATAGGAACTTCCTGCTTGTTTATAATTTCAGAGGAGGGTAGATGAGAAGGACAGCTTGATGGAGAAATGGGCAAAGGAACCACTGAGGATTCTAACTCTGTAAACCCTCTTTAACAAAGGCCCATAATACCTGCCTGCAATGCCTACTTTCCTCTGGAAGCTATACTCAGGAATTCCATGACCAGACCTACAGAAACCAGTAAAACACTTTCCTTTCTAATGAATAGCCTTGCCTCATTTGTGTCTTTACTTCAAAAGATTTTAAAGGATACTCCACAAGCATCAATCTCTTAAATAAAGTCTCTATGCAAAGCCTTGTGGGGCCATAAGCCAATGAAGTCATAAAGGAAGTAGAGAGCTAATTTTAAGGAACTATCATAGTTTAACAGTTTTGAACCAACTTCATTATTCTAACTATGTTTTTTAAGATATTTTAATTAAGACATTCGCTTTAATTAAATCAATTTTTCTAGGATTATTCCCATCAACTATGGAATTTTTTACTTTGATGAACGAAGGAATTTATGAATGCTTTTTAAAATGGCTAAGTTATCTATAAAGGATAATATTTATGTTTATCTTAACCATTTTATAAGTCTGATTTTTTAATAAATATACATTTTCTTATAGTAGGAATAGAAAAAGAAACTTAGATTATGAATTGAGAGTTTAAAGGTTTTTAAACATTTCACAAGTTAAGAAAGAAATGTAAAAGTACTTTAACAAATTTAAATATAGTTCTTAAATTTTAATTATTGGCTTACACTCTTATAAATTAGTTAATAAGTAATAATATGTCTAGGTCACAATTTAGAGACTGTAAACCAGAAAACCAGATCACTCAAGACACCAAAGCAGTACAACTTTAATAATGTGTTTCTGTCATATATATATATATATCTTTAATAAAGAATAACTGATTCCATCTGAAAACTATAATATTTAAAACTATAATAATCTGAAAAAAAACTATAATATTAAATATGTACTAATAAAAATGAAATCAGACACAATTTGCTAAGAATTGTCATGGTAGGTCACAAAGTCACTGGTTCAATACGCCTGTGTCCTCATCTCTGTGTCAGTATTATCAGTGGATCCTTCTATTACAGGCTAGTTCTAAGTTCCTCATAGTCACATGACATTTTCAACTAAAATTAACTTTTTGGGTTTTTTGTTTGTTTGTTTGTTTTTGGGCCACACCCAGTGACATTCAAGGGTTACTCCTGGCTATGAGCTCAGAAATCGCTCCTGGCTAGGGGGACCATATGGGATGCCTGGGGGTTGAACTGCAGTCCATCCAAGTTAGCGCATGCAATGCAAAAGCCCTACCATTTGCACCACCACTCCGGCCCTTAAAATGATCTTTTTTGGGTTAAATTTTGGGGCCAGGCCCAGCAGTGTTCTGGAGCTACTTCCATCTTGTTGCTTGAGGGTTTTTCCCAGAGTCCCGGATCAAACCAAAATCTCCTGCATGCAAAGCATGTCTTCTAGTCCTATGAGCTCTCTTCTTGGACCCTATAATCAACTTTAATCTAGCTAATTTGGGTCTTTTATCACAGACCATCAGTTGGTTTAATTGATTTGATGTCGAAATAATTTGGTTCTTAGACATACATCCTGTGGACCTAATTCTCTGCAAGATATTTTCTATATTACAACATGCTCAACTCTGAAAGTCTTCCCACGAAAACACTGATTTGTCAGTCATGATTCACAGCCTAAAACTTAACAGGCGAACATTATCAGACTTGCCCAAGAACCCTTGCCTTCTACTTCTCCTTGAGCATTGGGGCATGAGTTGTGACTCCCAAGCAGTGCTTTGGAGACCCAGGGATCCCTGCAGCTCTTTCAGCCTGAGCAGTGGTGGCAGGGATGACCCAGCTTTCCCTAATGTCGGGGCTCTGCAGGGCTCTACCCAACAGTGCTTGGGGACCATGTGATGCCAGAATCAATTGAACGTAAAGCATGCATCTGTACTCTGTACTCTCTGTCATCTCCTTTGTAATTACATAGCTGTAGTTCAAAGAGAAAAGAATGGGGCCAACCAATATACAGCAAGGCTCTTGCCTTGGCGCTGGGTTTTGATTGCCCTGCATCCTATATGGTTCTCTCTGTGCACTGCCAGGAATAAATAACTTCTGAGTGTCAACCCAGGTTCAATCCACAGCCACCTATATGGTCTCATGAGCATTACAAGGAATGAATACTGAATGTAGAGCCAGGAGTAACCCCTGCACACTGCTAGGTGTGGCCCAGAAATGAGAGAGAGAGAGAGTCAAAAATAGGATAGAGATAGATTTCAGTAGTACAACACATGCCTCACATGTTCAGTCATGATCTCAATCCCATCCTGCCTTTGCATGAGAGTGCATGACGGTGGGCTAGAGATACCCATAAAGAACTGTCATAGAGATGAGTGTGGTAAACATTCTGAACATTAGAATAACATTCTCTACATTCTTAGTGACAGTGTTAGTCCCTAGACCCTGAAAACCCCAGACCAGGAGCTCTAACTCGCCTTAAAAAACAAGGTGAAAGTTTCCCAGACCTTGAAGCTCTAAAGAATTATATAAGCATCAAGTCTATAGCAGCTTGAACGTTTATTTCCCCCGAAGCCTCATCCCTCTATTCTCCCTAGGTAACTTGACCTTACCTGCAAGACCCCGCCCATTTTTGGGAGGGGTCTTGGAAAAGGTAGATAAGGCCTTTGACCCAGGGGATTAGGTGGGCCCTTTTGGTCTTTGGCCAGCATGGCGGTCAAAGGGAAGATGGCTGACAGGAGTTAAGATGCAGGGCTAGCTAAGAATGACTGATTGCTTAAAAGGTTATGATATAGGCCACACATGTGGTGGACAGGGCATGAATAAAGCTGATACTTCCTGATGCATGTCTCTGGATGAGTCTGATTCCGCCGTTCACCTAAACCTGGGACCCGCCAGCTGAATGGGGATTGCGGAGCCACGTTGCCTGGGATGGCAGAGAAAAATCCATCCATCCACCTCTATCCAGCAACCATTATTAATTATTTAATGCAACACCCCCTTCCCCCTTTCTTCTCAGATTCTGCTTCCCCATGCATTCCCAGACCAGCCAAGCCCTCCTTGTTATGAAAGCTGTAGTACTTTTTTAGCCCAAATGGTATCATACCAGGTAAGGAGGCGGGCAGGAGTTAGGTGAGATGTGAGACACCTGTATAAGGGATAAACTCAGGGTATGAAAATGAAAGTTGAAACAATTATGTATACTGTGGAAGTTAAACTGTTTGTATTAGCCAATGAAATACTTAGCCTGCTAAGGTTAGCAGGCTAGGGTTAGCCTGTTAACTCTATATAATCTGCCTGCCAGTTTCATATAGGGCCTTTCTCTCATGACAGAGTGCCCAGCTATAGCTGAATAAACTCCCTTTTGCATTTTACATTACCAGAGTTGGTCTTTGACTCTCAGCACTGATCGGGTTATCTACTCGGACCCTAACACCAGTACTCCTCTTCCGATGATGATGATGATGATGATGATACTTCACACTTATTATAGGAGGGATTTGCTTAATGAGTCTGAAAACAACCAGATCCTAACCTCCCTGGATCCTTATCTTGAGAAGGATAAAATATGGCCCAGATGAAACACTATGCCACAGCCATTTTACAAATTCCCCAGACAAATTGCATCCCAGCTTGCTGCAGTACATGCTTAAACAAAAATCCATTTAGGCCCCAGCAACGAGCAGCTTTCCAACTTATACCATGTAGAGAGGTGAAAAAACACAGAAGTTGAGAAAAGCTGCAGTGTGGCAGTGGGTTGCCGCCAGTGCCTTTTCCACAGTACGTGCAGAAAGATGTGGTAGATAGCTTTAGAGGATTTATTTTCCTCTCTTAAGTAAAAAATTATAAAAATACATAATGATGTATTTAAAGACCCTATTAAGGAATACAGAAATCGAGGCTAGAGAGATAATAGAAAGCGTTAAGGTGCTTGTTTTACTTGTGACCATCCCCAGTATGACCCCAGCTCCAGAGAGTCTACTAAATAACTGGTAGGTGCTACCCTGAAAGTAACACTAGGTGGCCAAAATAATAAAAAGCACCACATCCTGGGACCCACTCTTTGAACCAAAAGTCCTGATGGAAAACTGCTGTGAGGAAGCCCTGGTCTACTGGACATTACTTGCAAAGTTAATGAAAGTCTCTACATAGTGCTTCAAGTAATATAATTTGCATTATTTTAGTTAAACTACACTTATAAAACCTATGTTACTTTCTTCTCCCTTATCAATTGACACAGATTTAATGGATTTAAACAACACAGATTTAGGGGTTGGAAAGATAATATGATGGATGAGGTGCTTCTTTTTTATATTGCAAACGTTTTGTTCAAACACCATCAACCAATAAAATTTACCAAGCCCTGTCATGGTGCTTGTTATGGATGATCCCTGAACACTGATCCTCTGAGCACTGTCAGATGTGGTGCAAAAAAAAGTTATCATCTTGTAGTTTTAGAAGTCAAATTTTGTCTGCTCTAGAAACTAACCTGTTTCTTATTCTTTCCAACGTCTGTTGCATTTCCCATGTTCCTGATCTGCATTTCTCTCCTCTCTGTTTCCATCCTCATATCTCAATCTTTATCCTGGCTTTCCACTCTTATTTTTCTAAGGATTCTTGTTATTAAATTGGTACCTCTATAGAAAATCATCTTTCCATTTTGAGACTTAATCGCATCTATAAAGCCATTTTGATATGTAAGTTAGTCTATACACAGTTTTCTGCTAGGAGGATATGAACTTCTTGAATTGTTTGGTTAGTTGGTTTGGAGACACATCTGGCAATGATTTATAGTTGACTCTGTGCTCAGGGCTCATTTCTGATAGTGCTCAGGGAACATATGTGGTGCTGGGAGTTGAACTGAGTTGGCCACATGCAAGGCAAGCACATAACTATCAGTACTTTTTTTTTCCATCCCCAGAATGTGGACTTCTTTTAACTATCATTCTCATTCTATTACTACCCATATTCAAATGCTCATGAAATGGAGAAAAGGACATTTTTCTCACAGATTTGCATCACGTAAAATGTCAAAGAGGGGCTGAGAAGTATAGCATATGCCCAGCATAGAAGAGGCCCCTAGAACAATTCCAGCAACACAAGGCCCCTAGTACATACCATCAGGTATGACTTCCATGGCCTCCAACATTTCCAAGCAAAAGAAGTATTTCTTCATCAAAAGCTCAAAGAGGACAGACAAATCTATCATCATTACATACACTGAGAGTAAAACTCACATAGCTTGCCTCTATGCCCTCTGGGTATTTTGTTTTTTTTTTTCTTCCATTGCAGCTGCTAGCCATCTCATTGCTAGGCCAGGTCTGTAAATGTATTTGCTTTCCTTTGTTCTGCTACTCAACTCCATTATTGCTGTTCATTTTTTCTATTCTGAGAGCAGACATATTAAAGAAAAATTGGGGGGAGCTTTGGGGTGAAGGTTATTTTTATTTGCTACCTGTTTGTCACCAGGCTAGTGATTTATTATGACTTCAGGTGGAATTTGGGGGATTGTGTGGCTCCAGGGATGGAAACTTGCTCTCTGCTTGCAGAGCATGCACTCTCATCCTTTGAACTTTCTCCACAGCCCCAAATAGACTTCTATACTAAGTTCTAATTATTTTTCTTATTTCTGGTCTCTACCTAGCAGGGGTCTTACTCTTAGGTCTGTGCTCAGAAAGCATATTGGGTGCTGGGGATCAAAGAAGGGCTGTCAGTGGACATGGAGATGCCATTACTCCTGTACTATCTCTTCAGCCTTATTAAGTTCTACCTTTTTTTTTCTGTTCCTTCTTTTATTTGGGGGGGGGGGGTTATGGACAACCATACCCTGCAGTATCCAGGGCTACTGCTTCCACTGTATTCAAGGATATCACTCCTGGTGGGGACCATATGTGATACCAGGGTTTGAACCTATGTCAGCAACATGCAAGACACTTCCCTATTCATTGTAATATTACTCTGACCATAAATTCTACTTTTTTTTTTTTTTTGGTTTTTGGGCCACACTTGGTGACACTTGGTGGTTAATACTGGCTATGTCGGGGCCGGAGAGATAGCATGGAGGTAAGGCGTTTGCCTTTCATGCAGGAGGTCATCGGTTTGAATCCCGGCGCCCCATATGGTCCCCCGTGCCTGCCAGGAGCAATTTCTGAGCCTGGAGCCAGGAATAACCTCTGAGCACTGCCGGGTGTGACCCAAAAACCACACACACACAAAAAAAAAAATACTGGCTATGTGTTCAGAAATCGCTCCTGGCTTGTTCTTTGAGATTTCAGAAAAGAAAGTTCAATAATTATATGTAAAAAATTATATGTAAATGAACATAGCTGTTTCCTTTATTAAACCAAAAAAAAAAAAAAAAAGAAATTATTCCAGGCTGGATCAATAGCACAGTGGTAGGGCTTTTGACTTGTATGTGGCTGACCCAGGACAGACCTGGGTTCGATCCCTGGCATCCCATAAGGTCCCCTGAGCCAGAAGAGATTTCTGAGCTCATAGCCAGGAGTAACTTCTGAGTGCCACCGGGTGTGTCCCCCACACACAAAGAAATGATTCCACAAATGACTCTGTATTTTTGGAAGATATAAATGATGGAATGCCCCTTGAGCTGTACAGACACCAAGATCTCTAAATACAGAGGTCCGATTTTACCATTCATGACAAAACAGAAGTCTTCCATACACCACAAAAGAACCGAGGGGAGAGTAAATGATCATGCAAGGAGTCTATAGTTAATCTCATGACAGTATACTTCAGGGGTGGAGAAACCCTGTATCTCCTAGGCCAAAGAAATTCCCTCTATAATATCCCCAATAGTTACTGTGCCTATGCAGGGGGAGAAAAAGCACAAAATAATCATTTTTCCACATATATATTTATTGATTGATTGATTTTTATTGACGTCTTTATTTTGGTGTAGATATTAAAGTTGATGTCTCCAATTTTATTTTATTTTATCTTTCTCTTTATGCACTCCGGCATGGTTTGATTTCAGAACCGAGACTATTGTGTGGTGCTTGTCTTTATAGCTGTAGTGCTCACGGAATATTTAATTTGCTATTTCTTTCTGTATTGATGTGGTGTTTCAATTACCTTTTTCATGTCCTCACTCAAAGTGAGGTTGAAAGCCTTAGAAGGACTCCGCCCATTTTCAGCATATTTGACTTTTGACTTTTTTATTTTTTTCCTCTGATTTTGTACCCCAATCTATTGCTTTTCTTTCCTTCAAATAAAACCACATACCTCGACTTATCTAGCACTGCCTCTTAAATAGAGGGGGAAATAAGGGAGGGTTCCAGAACCAAACAGATATGAGATCACTAGTAGTAAGCCAGACAAAGAGGGGTCCACCTACTCTAGCAGCCCGGGGGGTGATGGTGGGGTATATGGATTGTAGAAAGGGAACTGGAATGGGGGGAGGACAAATTTGGTGATGGGTATTTCCCTGATTCAATGTTAATATGTACCTAAAATACTACTGTGAAAGATATGTAAGCCAATATGATCAAAATAAAAATTAAAAAAAATGATGGAATGCCATTCTTTATAAGTGAAGACATTTTTGCTATTGAATGAAGGTGTTTTGTTGGATTATCTACTTTACTTAATTTTATTTTAATTAATAAATTTTATTTTAATCAATATTTATATCACATTAATATAATACACGGCTAAGAAATCCATTACCTAGTTAAAAGTCAAGAAGACAATCTAAAAAAAAAGGATAGTTTAGGGGCTGGAATAATAGCACAGCAGGTAGGAAGTTTGTCTTGCATGCAGCCAACCCAGGTTCCATCCAAGCATCCCATAGAGTCCCTTGAGCCTGCCAGAAGTGAATTCTGAGACATAACCAGGAGTAATCCCTGAGCACAGCTATCTGTGGCCCCCAAAAAAAAACAACAACAAAAAAAGAAGACAGTCTAGGGAAAGGATCTGAGCTCTTAAATTACCTTTATGTTCTGGAAGATTGTGAAGTTGAAAGGAGAAAAGGATAAAAAAAAAGGGAGGGAGGGAAGGAGGGGGAGAGAGGGAGGGTGGGGGGAGAGAAAAGGAAGGAAGGAAGGAGGGAGGGAGGAAGAGAGGGAGGGAGGGAGGGAGGAAGGGAGGGAGGGAGGGAGGGAGGAAGGAAGGAAGGAAGGAAGGAAGGAAGGAAGGAAGGAAGGAAGGAAGGAAGGAAGGAAGGAAGGAAGGAAGGAAGGAAGGAAGGAAGGAAGGAAGGAAGGAAGGAAGAGAGGGAGGGAGGGATGGAGGAAGGAAGAGAGGAAGGGAGGGAGGGAGGAAGGAAGGAAGGGAGGGAGGAAGGAAGGAAGGAAGGAAGGAAGGAAGGAAGGAAGGAAGGAAGGAAGGAAGGAAGGAAGGAAGGAAGGAAGGAAGGAAGGAAGAGAGGGAGGGAGGGAGGAAGAGAGGAAGGGAGGAAGGAGAGAGGGAGGGAGGAAGGGAGGGAGGAAGGAAGGAAGGAAGGAAGGAAGGAAGGAAGGAAGGAAGGAAGGAAGGAAGGAAGGAAGGAAGGAAGGAAGGAAGGAAACCGAAAAGGGCTAAAAAGAAAAAGAAATGTTTCCTTGGAAATACTGAAGCATGTCTCCCTCAAAATAAAATAAGACATAAGGAATGAGGGGCCAGAGTGATCGCACAGCGATAGGGCCTTTGCCTTGCACGCAGCTGATGCAGGACGGACCTGGGTTCAATCCCCGGAATCATATAGTCCCCCAAGCCGGGTTTGATTTCTGAGTGCATAGCCAGGAGTAACCCCTGAGCATCACAGGGTGTGGCCCAACCCACCCCCCAAATAAAGGAAAGAAATAAGGAATGAGCACACTCTGGCAACAATTTATGACTAAAAGCAAAATAGTGCCTGATTAAGTTCTCCAACAACTTAAAAAAAGAGTACAAACAATTTTAACCCTTAGTCCCCTAACCTCAGCACAGGTAAAATCAAATTTTTGCTATATTAATTTTATAAATTCCTTTAGTCCCCAGTTTCCTCAAACTAACGAAAAAAGAAGAGTTAATGACCAACGTACAAAGCCAAAGGAAAAAGGCTTTGCTTTTACTAAACCACTTGTACAAAATACCAGAACAAAAAGAAGTGGAAATTAGAACAAATTAGGGCAATATGATGAGAATTCCCAAGCATGGAGAGAGGAGAAGCCTCAAAGTAAGAAAGACAAGGTAAATTCTTTCCATTGTAAAAAAAAAATAAATAAAAAGGTGAAAGAAATATATAAGGGCTTGTGATGTGATGTTGCCAATACAGTTTTAAATTGAGGGTGCCACATACAGGCCCCCCAAAATAACCAGGAGTCACTCCTAAACACAAAGCCAGGATTAGATCCTGAACACTGCTGGATTTGGCCCACAAATCAAATATAAAAGGGTCGAAGCAATAGTACAGCTGGCCACACTTTACCTGAACGTGAACAAGGCAGGTTTGATCCTTGCTGTCTCATATGGAATGTCCCAAGCCTGCCAGGAATGATTTCCAAGAACAGTGAGGAGTAATTCTTAAGCGCTACTAGACATGACCCCCCCCCCAAAAAACCAAAGTCCAAAATATAATAAAAACAACAACAATAATCATAATAATGCCCTCTAGTTAGTAGTAGCAATAAAGTCAATATAATGTAAATTGTATAGTGTATACAATTATATAATAATATATAATGTAAAGTCAATATAATATAAAATAAACTAGAACTATTTAAAAATAAGATATTTATGTCAATTTCAGCTTTCATACATTGTAACTGAGCCTCTAAAGGATGCATTTACAACAATATATATGCTATAATTATTTAATTGACATGAAGGGTCCCAAAACAATAGCACAGCAGTAGGGCATTTTGCCTTGCACGATAGCCAACACAGGAAGGACCCTGGTTCAATTCCAGCATACCATATGGTCACCCAAGCTGCCAGGAGCGATTTCTGAGCACAGAGCCAGGAGTAACCCCTGCTGTGTGAGCCCCCCCCCCAAAAAAAATTTTTTTTAGCATGACAGGAATTGAGACACAAAGTAATTTGACTTTCCCCAAAGTCAAGAGTCAAGAAAGTAACCGGGGGCCGGAGATGATAGCATGGAGGTAAGGCGTTTGCCTTTCATGCAGAAGTGTCATCGGTTCGAATCCCGGCGTCCCATATTGGTCCCCCGTGCCTGCCGGGGAGCAATTTTTATTTGAGGCATGGAGCCAGGAGTGGCCCCCTGAGCACTGCCGGGTGTGACCCAAAAACCACAAAAAAAAAAAAAAAAAAAGAAAGTAACAGAATGTAGATTGAACCCAGAAAAACTGAATCAGCCTAGATAGCTTGAAGCACTTAGTCCACTCAAAATCTAATAAAATCGAAAGCTGCAGGATGGCAGGGTATTTCTCAGTTATGAAGAAATGACTTGATATTTGCCTCTTTTTTTTAATAGAAGTACAGAGATACATGATTTCCTTTTTTTTGGTTGGGGGGGGGCACACCTGGTGATACTCAGGGTTTACTCTTGGCTATGCACTTAGAAATTGCTCCTGTCTCGGGGTGCCATATGGGACACCAGGGATCGAACCCAGGTCCGTCCTGGGTCAGCTGCTTGCAAGACAAACGCCCTACTGCTGTGTTATCGCTCCGGTCCCACATGATTTCTTTTTGGTGAACATTAGGAGGTAAGACAGAATTTTCTACCCACATATACACAGCAAAAAATCATACACAACCAAATCACCTTGAAGGGCTAGAAATACAGTTGCTGTGATCACAGCACATTTTCCTCACAGAATTTCAGTTTCTTCTACCTTCAGCAATACACAGACTTTAGGGGAGATTAGATGCTGGTATCTACATAGATTGTCTCTCACTGTTGACTCATCCCTATCTCTATTTTCGGAGTGTTTATCATAACTCTTTTGTTCCATTTGCAACCCACTGGCTGATGCATCATTCCTCTCTTTGGGGGAAGACAAAAGAATCTTGATAACTCTACTATGTAAAATCAGACAGATTTACAAATGTTGTAACTGAATAAGAATAACAGCATATATGTTAAGTAAAGTGTGGACTGAGATGGAGTTATCAAAAGTGGCTTAGTTTTGCTTAATTTTATGGAGGCTCTATTCATGGAATAGTTTCTCAAATATCAAATGAATACTGCCCTCAAGTAATTATTTTTTTTATTTTATTTTTTTTTTTTTGGTTTTTAGTTTTTGGTTTTTGGGTCACACCCGGCAGTGCTCAGGGGTTATTCCTGGCTCCAGGCTCAGAAATTGCTCCTGGCAGGCACGGGGGGGACCATATGGGGCGCCGGGATTCGAACCGATGACCTCCTGCATGAAAGGCAAATGCCTTACCTCCATGCTATCTCTCCGGCCCCTCAAGTAATTATTTTTAAAATTTGAGTATTTAATAATGGGCTATTATTCTTCTGTATATTTTTATGTTGGCAAAAATTCTGGCACCATTAAACTAGACAAAATTTACATTTTTTTTTTTTTTTTTTTTGGTTTTTGGGCTCACCACCTGGCAGTGCTCTGAGTTACTCCTGGCTCTATGCTCAGAAATCATTCCTGGCAGGCTTGGGGGACCATATGGGATGCCGGAATTGAAACCATTGACCTTCTGCATGAAAGGCAAATGCCTTTCCTCCATGCTTTCTCTCCGGCCCCTAAAATTTACTTTTTTTTTAATTATATTAAAAAATTCTGAGGCCTGGGGCCCAGATAGCACAACGGTATTTGCCTTGCAAGCAGGCCGATCCAGGATCAAAGGTGGTTGGTTCGAATCCCGTGTCCCATATGGCCCCCCCCCCCCATGTCCTGCCAGGAGCAATTTCTGAGCAGACAGCCAGGAGTAACTCCTGAGCACCAGCCCCGGGTGTGGCCCAAAAAACAAAAAAAAAAAAAAAAAAAAAAAAAATCTGAGCCTAGAGAGATAATACAAATGCCTAAACCCTTGTACTCTCCAGCCCAAACATCAAAAATTTTAAATAAATATTTTTATCCAGATATTACAGCTGATTCAAGGGAGACTCATTTATATACATATATATGCATATATGTACATAAATATGTATATATGTACATATATATATGGATATACTGAATGAACAACTTTTAATGGTCAGTTCTGTAGTTTTCATATAGCCAGAGACCAAAACATGTGGTCAAATCAATAAATAAATATAAAAATTTAAAAAAATATATAAAAATTCAAAGTCAGGGTTGGGGTGATAGCACAGTGAGTAGGGCATTTGCCTTGCACATGGCCAATCTCAGTTCGATCTCCAGTATCCTATATGGTCCCCAAGCCTACCAGGAGCAATTTCAGAGCTTGGAGCCAGGAGTAATCTAGTGTTCACACTGCTAGATGTGGCCCAAAAGTCAAAAAACAAAATATCCAAAGTCATTTATATGGAATCCAATAAACTCACTGAATTGTTTTTCACTTTATAGCCAGTTAGGTAGTTTGTTTTGAGGTTGTTTCTTGGGTTTGAGTTTTTTTTTTTTGTTTTTTGAGCCACACCCAGCAACACTCAGGGGTGACTTCTGGGTCTGCACTCAGGATATCACTCTTGATGTGGTTGAGGATCAAACCAGAAGGCTAGGGATCAAAATCAGGGTTGGGGGGCCAGAGAGATAGCATGGAGGTAGGGTGTTTGCCTTGCATGCATAAGAATGGTGGTTTGATTCCCAGCATCCCATGTGGTCCCCTGAGCCTGCCAGGAGCGACTTCTGAGCCTGGAGCCAGGAGTGACCGCTGAGCACTGCCGGGTGTGACCCACCCCAAAAAAAGGGAAAATTAGGGTTGGGCACATGCAAGGCACGTACCTTCCTTGATGTAGTATCCTCTGGCCCCAGTTACAGCTTTATTATTATTATTATTTTATTTTTATTATTATTATTTATGGGTTTCTGCATCAAAGCACTACACTACCTGGGGTTTTTTTCTGGCTCTGTCGCTTAGGGTCACTTTTGGCAAGGCTCACTGTAATGCCAGGGATAGAACCAAGGCTCTAACTTTCAAAACATGCACTCTGCCCATTGAGCTATCACTTTGGCCCACAGGTACAGTTATTACAGATGCTGCTACAGAAACAATTAGTGGACTTTAAGATTGAAATAATAGGGCTGGAGAGAATACAGCAGGTAAGGAGCTTGCCTTGCACATGCTGACCATATTTAACTCCTAGAATTCAAGATCACCACTAGGAGTAATTCCTGAGTGCAAAGACAAAGGTAATTCCTGACCATCAACAAGTGTGGACCAAAATAAAAATCAAAAGAATAGATTTTAGGCCAGTGTGATAGCAAATTGGTAAGGCATTTGCCTTGCAAGTGGCCAACACAGGACATATTCCCAGTTCAAATCCCAGCATCCCATATGGTCACCTGAGCCTGCCAGGAGCAACTCTAAGTGCAGAGCCAGGAGTAACCCCTGGCACATTCTAGTGTGACCCAAAAAAACAAAATAAAGCAAAAAAATATATATTTTATAAGATAGACATATTATTTATAACACAATATATATAAACATAAAATAAACTGTATATATAGTGTTGTGACACAGTATAAAACAAGTCCAATGTTACTTGAGAAATAAGATATATATTTCTTCCCAAAATTTCTTCGTAAAATAGTATTAATAAGATTTCATTCTACCCTCTAACCATAACTAATTTAGTAATAACAAACAAAACCACTTTGCAAGATCTAGTTTATGGAAACTTTGGCATAGAACCTTGCTGCAAACTTCTGCTTCTTGAAAATAGCAAGTGACCTAGAATATCTGTTTTGTTTTGCAACTAAGCAGGTGTTCAATCTCAAAAGGGCCCATCTGAAGGCAGGAAGATAGTACGAAGGGTAAAGCCTTTGCCTCGATGTAGCCAAAATGGGTTTGATCTCCAGAATCCTATATGGCCCCTGAATAACAACAGGAGTAATTCCTGAGTGCAGAGCATGCCAGTGTGCTCCTGTTCCACTCAAAAAAAAAGAAAATAAAAAGACATAAACCATAAAAAAAAAAAACAATTTCCAGGGGCCGAAGTGATTGCACAGAAGCAGTTGAAGTGATAGCACAGCAGTAGGGAGTTTGCCTTGCAATCTGCAGATCCAGGATGAACCTGTTTCAATCCTGGTGTCCCATATAGTCCCCCAAGCCAGGAGTGATTTCTGAGTGCATAGGCAGGAGTAACCTCTGAGCATCACAGGGTGTTGCCCTCACCCCCAACAAGCCCCCCAAAAAGAAAAAATTCCCAAGAGAGGAAATTAAAATAGTAAATAAACATATGAGGAAAGTTCAGAAGTCTAAATTTTAAATAAAATAAAAAAAAATTTTTGTTATTGATTTGTTCTTTAGGGTTTCTTTTGTTTGTTTTTTTGGGTTGCACCCAGCAGCGCTCAGAGGTTACTCCTGGCTCTACGCTCAGAAGTCGCTCCTGGTAGGCTCGGGGAACCACATGAAATGGCAGGATTCGAACCACTATCTTTCTGCATGCAAGGCAAGCACCCTACCTCCATGCTATCTCTCCAGCTTCCTAAAGAAAATTCTTACTTACAAAATAAGCAAAGATTAAGAATTTGGTGCTAGGACAAAAGAGAGCTGAAGGGGCTGAAGTGCAAGCTTTTCATGCTTGCATCTGGGAACTACAGAGGCTAGTGTGAACCCCAATGACACATGGCCCACAGCATCAACAAAAGCAACCTGAGAAGAGTCCCAGAAAATAGCCAGGTGTGCCCAACCCATCCTACAATCTCAAAAAGTAGAAAGGAAGAAAGGAGGGAGGGAGGGAGGGAGGGAGGGAGGGAGGGAGGGAGGAAGGAAGGGGAAGGAAGGAAGGAAGGAAGGAAGGAAGGAAGGAAGGAAGGAAGGAAGGAAGGAAGGAAGGAAGGAAGGAAGGAAGGAAGGAAGGAAGGAAGGAAGAAGGAAGAAGGAAGGAAGAAGGAAGGAAGGAAGAAGGAAGGAAGGAAGGAAGGAAGGAAGGAAGGAAGGGAAGGAAGGAAGGAAAGGAAGGAAGAAGAAAAGAATAAGAAGAAAGAAAGAAAGAAAGAAAGAAAGAAAGAAAGAAAGAAAGAAAGAAAGAGAGAGAGAGAGAGAGAGAGGGAGAGAGAAAAAGAAAGAAGGAAAGAAAGAGAGAGAGAAAAAGAAAGAAAGAAAGAAAGAAAGAAAGAGAAAAGAAAGAAAGAAAGAAAGAAAGAAAGAAAGAAAGAAAGAAAGAAAGAAAGAAGAAAGGTTAATTTTCAGTGCTAGTGTGATTAACAATTTATATTTGGACCCCTTTTATTCTGAATTATAAAGTGGAACATATGCCCAGGAGAATACTCTAGTAATCTCTTAAATTCTATCAAATTATCCTGAATTCCTCTAGGATTTCTACCTTTTCTAGTATACTAAGGAAAAAATGTTTTAAATGAAAATTAAAAAGTCATGAAGATTAATGTTTCATGTAGCCTCATACATAACAGTGATCATTTGGGAACAATGAAGTATCCAGCATTAGAGAAGTAAAGTATATTTTTATATATGGGCTCTAGTGTTTTGTAACCATTTAGCATTATTTAATATAAGAATTAAAAAAATATATGATCTTTTTAAAAGATCAGTTTATTTTATTATTAATAGAGAAGATAAATTCTACTCACACCTCTCTGAATAGATCTCATATGATGCAGGAAATGAGTATTGTGAATGGGATGAATCTTGGAACACTGATCAAAACTCAATCATCATCAACTTTTTAACTCTGTATCTCATGGTGATATAATAATTAATTTAAAATAATATGAAGAGAAAACTGTAAAACAAAGAATAATTTTTCGAGATGGAAGTTGAAAGTATTCATTTTCCCTGTTTCTTTAAAATGTCTTGTGGTTCCTAGAATGTCTTTAGTGAGCTTTTAATAATCTCCCAAAATTAACTTGACAGGGGCCGGAGAGATAGCATGGAGTTTAGGAGTTTGCCTTGCATGCAGAAGATTGGTGATTCAAATCCCAGTATTCCATATGGTCCCCCTGACCTGCCAGGAGCGATTTCTGAGCATAGAGCCAGGAGTAAGGCCAGTGTGCTGCCGGTGTGTGACCCAAAAAACCAAACACCAAAAAAACAAAACAATGAAAGTAACAACTTCTGTTGAACTAGACAGCTTTGGATTAAGATAAAAGTATTCTGATTAAACACATACACACTTTTTGCCAGTGCCTCCCCTAGAATTCATAGAGGTAATTACTATTCTAAGATATTTGTTAATATATAATTGGTGTTATAAATCAAAGTAAATTAAAGTAAAAAAAAATAGGCAATTGTGGCAACCTGTTTACAATTAATATGCCATAGAGTACTATCTGGAAGTCAGTTTCTAGAATAACTTTTCTTATACATCTCACTTCCAGCTCCTCCTGAATCCTCACAATACCACCGACATTGCCTTGTTAAAGCCAAAATCATGGCTATCTCCTAAATAAGGCTGAATCTTTGATCATGTTTTTTTATGAGGAAAAAAAAGTCTGATTGGCATATATGTTCTGTTAATATTGTTTTTACTACTCTTTCTTTGAGTTATGTGAAGACAGCATATAGATAAACCTTAGATGGCAGGTTCCTTCTTCCTTTTATACATAAACACTGAAAATTTTATTATATTTCTGGAGATAATCACAAATGATGATTATCAAGAGATAGTAGGAAACAGAAAGTGAACAGTATAAATAAAACAAAACTGTTGGGCTGGTGAGGTGGCACTACAGGTAAGGTGTCTGCCTTGCAAGCGCTAGCCAAGGAAGGACCAGGGTTTGATCCCCCGGTGTCCCATATGGTCCCCCCAAGCCAGTGCAATTTCTGAGCGCTTAGCCAGGAGTAACCCCTGAGTATCAAACGGGTGTGACTCGAAAAACAAAAAATAAAACTGTTACATGAGTATGATGCATTGCTTCTTTTTTGGAGAGAATGTTATGAATAAATGAGTGAGAATTGGGAAGCAGGGACAGACCAGCAGTACTATCCCTAGCTCAGTGCTCAGGAGCCAAACCAGGACAGGATGCATGCAGTATTCAATATGCCTTAACTTCTATTCTCTCTCTCTCTCTCTCTCTCTCTCTCTCTCTCGGACGCATGCAGTATTCAATATGCCTTAACTTCTATTCTCTCTCTCTCTCTCTCTCTCTCTCTCTCTCAGACGCATGCAGTATTCAATATGCCTTAACTTCTATTCTCTCTCTCTCTCTCTCTCTCTCTCTCTCTCTCTCTAGGACGCATGCAGTATTCAATATGCCTTAACTTCTATTCTCTCTCTCTCTCTCTCTCTCTCTCTCTCTCTCTCTCTCTCGGACTCATGCAGTATTCAATATGCCTTAACTTCTATTCTCTCTCTCTCTCTCTCTCTCTCTCTCTCTCTCTCTCTCTCTCCACTCTAAATCTTTCACAAAAATCAAACTTTTTGGAAGAGACCTTAACTCCTAATTAGTTATAATTGATGAAATTCTTTTTCTTTCTTTTTCTTTCTTTTAGAGAACAAAGGTGGTAATTTTTTATTATATAAAAGGAAGTATTGAAGTAATTAATAAGATTTGGAAAGAACTTGTGGGTGTATATATACATATATATATACATATGTGTGTGTGCAAATCATAGACTCATTTTATTCTGTGAACTAGGGTTATTTCTTGAAAAAGGGTGGCATAGAGGGACTTAAAATATAATACTTGTATTAAAGCTATGGTGAATTAGAACAGGTGCCAATTAGTAAAATTTGGTCACATTTTTTATGCTGAGTGAACTCTGGCCCTCAACTGAAACTGTTAGTTCTTATCTATGGTACTTCTCTTAGTGATAGGACCTGTATTTGGCTACTTGGTATAAGGCTAGAAAGAAAAGTCTTGGGCCACTCTAGTAGGTAGGGTGCTTGCCTTATGACCACATGGCTGTCTGGTGTTCAATCTCTGGCACCACATATAATTCCTGAAAACAACCAAGAATAAACCCTGAGATCTGCTGGGTATGAGAAAGGAAGAAAAAAGAAAGAAGGAAAGAAAGAAGAAAGAAAAGAAAAGAAAGAAAGGAAAGAAAGAAAGGAAAGAAAGAAAGAGAAGAAAGAAAGAAAGAAAGAAAGAAAGAAAGAAAGAAAGAAAGAAAGAAAGAAAGAAAGAAAGAAAGAAGGGAGGGAGGGAAGGAAGGGAGGGAGGGAGGGAAGGAGGGAGGGAGGGAGGGAGGGAGGGAGGTGAGGGAGGGAGGGAGGGGGGGAGGGAGGGAGGGAGGGAGGGAGGGAGGGAGGGAGGAAGGAAGGAAGGAAGGAAGGAAGGAAGGAAGGAAGGAAGGAAGGAAGGAAGGAAGGAAGGAAGGAAGGAAGGAAGGAAGGAAGGAAGGAAGGAAGGAAGGAAGGAGGGAGGGAGGGAGGGAGGGAGGGAGGGAGGAAGGAAGAAAGGAAGGAAGGAAGGAAGGGAGGAAGGGAGGGAGGAAGGAAGGAAGGGAGGGAGGGAGGAAGGGAGGGAGGAAGGAGGGAGGAAGGAGGGAGGGAGGGAGGGAGGGAGAAAAGAAAACGAATGAAAGAAAGAATTAGGAACATCAAGTTACATTGAATTAATAAACAATCAAAATCTGGGTCTGAACCCAAGCTATATAGTATCACAGGTAATGAATGCACTTCTTGCTTTTTCTTGCTTTACAGTACTTGACCAACCCAGGTTAGATTCCCTAGCACCTATTATGATCTCATTAGTTTTCCAGAAATGAGTCACAATGCAGAGCCAGGAATAAACCATGATCACAGTCCTATGCTCTTCCAAAAAACAATGACAAATTTTGGGGTGTGGGAACTCAAGTGGTTGGATACAAACTTTGCACATTGGAGTATTAGATTCACTTTCCAGCATTGCATGGTCCCATCCCCCAAGCATCAGGTGCACACCCAAGAAAAAACAAAGTATAAGTCTTACATGCTGCACAAGGCATAATTAAAGAACAGTTAAAAAATTATGGGCCCGGAGAGATAGCACAGCGGTGTTTGCCTTGCAAGCAGCCGATCCAGGACCAAAGGTGGTTGGTTTGAATCCCGGTGTCCCATATGGTCCCCTGTGCCTGCCAGGAGCTATTTCTGAGCAGACAGCCAGGAGTAACCCCTGGCCCAAAAAACAAAAACAAAAAAACTTAACCTTGTATCCTATATTTTACCCGGCAACTGTAGATGAATGTAAGGATATTCCAGGGCCAGAGCTATAGCCCAGTGGGTAGGGTACTTGCCTGACATGTGGCTGATTCTGACATCACATACAGTTCCCTGAGCCTGTCAAGAGTGATCCCTGAGCATAAAACCAAGAGTAATCCCTGAGCACTGTTGGGCATAACCCCAGAACCAAAAAATATATTTATGGATGTATGTATATATGTATAGACTTATGTATGTTCATACAGATATACATATACATTTACAAAAAAGACTATATCCCCCTTTTTTATAATATGGAACACTTCACAAATTTACGTGTTGGGGCTGGCGAGGTGGTGCTAGAGGTAAGGTGTCTGCCTTGCAAGCGCTAGCCAAGGAAGGGCCAGGGTTCAAGCCCCCACGTCCCATATGGTCCCCCCCAAGCCAGGGGCAATTTCTGAATGCTTAGCCAGGAGTAACCCCTGAGCATCAAAACGGGCATGGCCCGAAAAAAAAGATTCGCATGTTATTTTTGCTCAGGGGTTATGCTAATTTTTTCTGTATCATTCCAATTTTAGTATATGTGTTGCTGAAGCAGGCACTATATTCCTATTTTATAAAATTTTTACAAAGTCAGCCTCACACACATCTGATTTTATTCAGTCCCCAGCACTATGGTAGTGCTTTCTGAGCACAGAACCAGAAATAAGCCCTGCAGCACTGACCACCTAGAATTTGGTATCCCACACCCCCCAAAATAAGTAGATCTAGGTTATAAATATAATATTGCTAAGAATAAATCTTAGACTGTTTGAAGTAAAACTATCATCTATTCAAAACTTAATCTGATTCAAAACTTAATCTTTTAATCTACATTAAAACATGATTGAACTAGATAGGCATGCTTGATTTTAACTATGAAAGAATTAAATAACTTTTTATTCTATGAAAACTACCATTTTGTTTGTTTTTTGGGAGGCCACACCCGGCAATGGCGATGATTCAGGAATCACTCCTGGCAGGCTGGGGTGAGGGGGTGGACATAGGGATGCTAGGGATCATACCCCAAACCCGGGTTAGCTGTATGCATGGCAAACACCCCATCTGCTGTACTATTACTTTGGCTCCTTTCTGGAAGAAACCATATTTTAAACATAAACTCCCCCCCCCAGGAATAATTTTCTACTTAACTTATAGTCTGTGTATACCAACTATAAGAAGCTAAATAAAGAGGTCAACAACCTCATTGGTTTTTGTTTGTTTGTTTGTTTTCCTTTTTGGGTCACATCAGTTGACAGAGGTTACTCTTGACTATGTGCTCAGAAATCGCTCCTGGCTTGGGGGACCATATGAGATGCAGCAGAATCAAATCACAGTCTGTCTTAAGTTAGTGCATGCAAGGCAAACGCCCTACCACTTGCGCCACAGTTCCCGCCCAGCAACCTCATTGTTTATGAGGAAACATTGGGGCAATACCAAAACTACCATTAGTCAATATGCAATGCAACATTTGTTCCTTTATTGCTTTCTAGTAAGATAAATCTATACCAAAACTGAGTATAGATATTCCTAAATTGGACAGATTGTAAGATAGCAGTCGAGAAGACTACTTCAATTTCTCCTACAACTTTACTGCTTTTTGTAAATCTTAAATTATTCAAAAATAAAAATTTTACCTTAGAATAGAAGCAAATCAAATGCTACTGCTTTTAGAATATAAAAATAACCAAAAGGATCACAAAACCACTTCACAAACATCAAATGCCATTTCTCTACAATAGGGATCTGTTATATCCCTAGAAACAAAAATTTCCTCTGCAAAACAGCAAATGGGATTTTAAGAATGAAGTATTTTGCTAGTTCTGGTTTGCCCAGATATGTACATCAAGACATCCAGGTAAATATGTCACTATGTAAAATATATACATATGTAAAATGTATATGTGCAAAACACGTTTTGCATATTAAAATATATTCAATTTTTATAACGTGTACTAAAATTATATTCTTTGTATAAAGTTTATACAACTGAAAATATATAATGTCTTGTAAAAATACAAGATTGTTTCACTACTTCACTTATTAACACAGCATTCTTGTGATAATAAACTAAAACATTAATGAAGGTACAGAAAAAAAAAATATATATATATATATTTAAGTCTGAGTAAGATATAGACATAGATGGGCCCGGAGAAGTAGCACAGCAGCATTTGCCTTGCAAGCAGCCGATCTAGGACCAAAGGAGGTTGGTTCGAATCCCGGTGTCCCATATGGTCCCCCGTGCCTGCCAGGAGCTATTTCTGAGCAGACAGCCAGGAGTAGCCCCTGAGCACCACCGGGTGTGGCCCAAAAAACAAAAAAGAAAAAAGAAAAGATACAGACATAGATATACTTAGGTATAGATAGATAGATAGATAGATAGATAGATAGATAGATGATAGATAGATAGATGATAGATAGATAGATAGATAGATAGATAGATAGATAGATAGATAGATAGATAGATAGATAGATAGATAGATAGATAGATAGATAGATAGATATACCTTACTTGTGCTTAGCCACTTCAATTTGAAGCCAGATATTTATTGGGAGAAATACCAGAACTCAATTTCCCTCAGATTAAAAGGGCTACTGAATTGTCACTTCTGAAAAACGAAACTTCACCACTGGGTGTGACTTAAAAACAAAAAGAAAGAATGTTTGGGGAGAAAAATAACTTATTGTTATAAAAAACATTCTTTCTCCCTAGATATTTTATTATGTCTATAAATAAATCCTGTTAAAGTACATGTATACATAACTGTAAGGCATTGTTAAATTAAAATCTTTTAAATGTGTTTCCACCTGCCACTAGACTCTTCCTCCCTTACAAAGACCATTGTTAGTCTAGTTGAAAGAGGAGTGAAACTGCTTATAAGTGGGGGTAAAAAAAAAAAAAAAAAAAAAAAAAAAACCAAAGGGATAGGTATGTAAAGGAGAAATGAAGCATTGATCAGTGTAAAAGAATGAACACAAAACTTCCTGAAATGATGGGAAATCTGATGATAGAGTGCCCACATAATTAAGGGCATTAAATTGGGTGCAAAATTGGGCTGTACAAATCCTTTATGTTCAGTTGAACTGATAGATAATCACCTGGACACTGAGGGGGGAGGGGGGACATGGGGTTTCTTTTATTTCAGTGCTTAAACTGGGGTAGCTAAAAACCTAAAGCTGAAAGGATCAGCTCCCCCACAGATGTTAAGATAACCCTAGGTGAAATTTTGAGGGTTTTTTTTTCCCCCTAACATTCACATAAAGCACTGAGTGAAATGGGCATAATGTAAATCAGTTCATTGTTTGAGTCCTTTCAAACTAGTTGCCAAGAAAGGAGTGAAAACTTGATAAGCAGGCTCCAGTTTCCAGTTTCTATGTGTTGGTTTAGAAATCTTAAAGCTTGTGGGAACACAGCTCATTTAAAGGAAGAAATTCAAAGAGAGGGAAAACAAACAAAGAAAACACTACGCAATGAAACACTGATGAAAACAGAGTATAAAAGATTTTCCTTAAAACAAAAACCTACAAAGGCCATCCTTTGTCCTTTTAAAGGACAAATGTAGGGGTCTTGGATTTAGGTTGTCTCATTTCTGTTCTGAAGATTACAAAGTCCTGAAAATGCTGTATCTCGAGTGGCATTTAAATATAAAGGAAATCCTTCAATTGACCTTATCTAGTAGGTAGATGGCTATTTGGAATAAAGGAACAAGCCTGCATTTACTTTGACCTACCCCCTAGGGCGAGAAAATTTCAAACCCTCCAATCTCATAGGTCCTCTTGGTAACCGCTCTCCGTCTGGACCCTTTTTTTCAGGATTAAGTGAAAATTCAGAATTGCTAAAACAAGTCAAGAGAGGTGGCAAGACAGTGCCCAGGTGTTTATAGGCACAATCTAAGTGGCTCGTCTATCTACCTTTTTCAAGGAAAATGCAGCCCGACTTTCATCAAGGTGTGTGTGTGGTTTATAATACTTAATCAAAGCCGTTTTTAACATTCAAAAAGAAGATCCTCTAATGAAGGGTTGTTCTGTTGTTGCTTAAGTATTTTAGAACCACAAAATAAAATTGCACTTTTTTTTTTTTAAAGGCGATGACAAACTGCTTTGCAGAGACAAGGTGAGAGCCAAGGAGGATCCGATCCTTTGGGTCGAGAGATTTGAAAGACACTTGTAGCTTTTCTGTTGAAGCTAAGCAAAAAGCCTGGAGTGGACCGAGGGAAATTCTGTTCCCAGTGACAGCGCAGTGGGAATTCCTACTCCAACAACCCATGAAATGTTACTGCATAATTATGCACCTCTGAGGCCCATTCGAAATTATCGGCAGAGAAAGAAATTTAATTTAAACTCACCCCTCTGTGCTAAAGAATGACTAGGACATGAGATCAAAGCGCAGAGCTCTGTCCTCCAGTGGTTTGCAACACCTAGGCACAATAGGGTGAGAGAAAGCGGCATTCCAGCGCCTCCCGGCTTTCCGGACCCCGGAGCGAGGGGTGGGGCGGGGGCTAAGAAGATGCGGGGTTGGGGGGGGGTGGTGGTCAAGTAGATCCTGGGGCTCTGGGAGGTTGGGTGGTTTGCTCCTCTGCAACTGCCAGGTCTCATTATTGGGGAGATGCTTAAACTACACGATCTCCTCACCCCACGCGGCGTCCTGCTAGCTAGATGTTGTGCATAACCATCCACAAACCCCAAGAGTGCTAAGTGGAACCCACCGGATCCGATGCAAAAAGGAATCTTAAGTCCTAGCCAGAGGCGCCCAAGAGTGGGGTGTGATGGCGCGCAGAGTCCAAATTAATCGACTCACTCCCCAATTTCTAGGGGTTGATGCGACGTCACCCCCCTTCAGATGGCACCAATTTATAAAAATCTGGGAAAGAGTTAACCAACGCTTCCCCTACTCCAGCAGCTCCAAAGGTTGTGGGTAGAAGAGGGAAGAACTCTTTTTTGGAGAGGTCGGCTTATACCTAAGCACGCCGCGGGGTTGTGTTTGTTTAAAGAAAAGTCGAGTTTGGTTCAACAGGTGCCGGAGGAATCTATCTGTTTCTGCGTCTATCTAAAAAAAAAAAAAGTCTCGCCTAAATGCCTAAACTGAATGTTCAGTCCAAGCGAGCAACGTTTTCCAGCCAGTAACTCCCATTTCTCCTCCTCAAGAGCTGGGTGGCAAAAGCGCACTAACGCTCCTCGCCTGGCAAATCCTCTAGCAACGACCCGCACATGTTTCCCACTCTGGGAGAGTGCCCCCCTTGGGTCCCGCATTGCAGGAGCCAGAGATGGGGCGCGCGTGCTCTCCCAATTCTGCCAGGGCCCCCGAGAGGATCGTTATGACTGGGAGAAACCCCCAAGTAGGAGGCCCAGCACAGAGGAAGGCTCAGAAGGCCCGGGGCGGAGGAAAGGAGCTGCGGGTTGATTAGGAAATATGGGAAACCCCCCATTGCCCTGGCATGGGGCGAGCATGCAGGAAGGAGGCTGGATACTTGGATTCCCGCTTGGCCAGCCCGGCGCGCTGCAGAGCTAGCGCATGGCACAGGGTGGCGCTCGCCTTGCGCGCAGTCGGCACAGGCGGCTCTGCCTTGGCCCCTTTGTGCGCGCGGGTGCGGCGGGCGCAAGGCGATGAATTGGGCCGGGACTCGCGGGGGCGACCCCCTGATTGCCACTCAGGTACCCGTTGGCTGCATGCAAGCAGCACACAGACCAAGTGTCTCAGCAACTCGGAGCCTAGGGGAGAGGTGGGGACGGTTTTTTGGGGAGGTGGGATCTTTGGGAAGGCAAGTTCACGTCCAGGAACCTGGGGATGACAGAAGGTGGCACTTAGAAAGACTTGGGAAGTCTGTTCGAGCTCAGAAACCAGGGAACGTGGATAAAAGAAGTGGTGGGACTGCAAAAGACAGACCTCTGCTGAAGAGTCCCCCTAGGAAAAGAAGAGGGAGCTACCTTCCTTCCTGCCAACGCAGCCAGAAACGATTGGAAAATTGGGAAGTGGGTTCCAAGGAAATCGGGGTGGGTTGGGGGCATGGGAACGACAGGGGAACTCAAGTGCTGGGACCTGAAACTCTTAGTATAGGTTCTCAGCCACCATCCCCCCCCCCCCTTCTCTGCACCTGGGCTCCTCAACTGAAGCTAGAGTAGAATGTATTCGGCAGCTACCTCGCCGCCAGGAGACTCCGCAGAAGATTAAATTAAATTAAATTAAACACGCATCCAGGGACCAAAGAAAATAAATCTCTCTTCCCCACCCACCCCCCCCCCCGAGCTAGAGCAAATCAACACTTGCTTTGCCCTGGTCGCGCAAGGATCCTAAAGGGGCACAGACAGAGGCGCGCATCCTTCACCCACAGCGCAAAAGGCCTGAGCCCGGAATAGACAGGAATTACCGGCTTTCCTTTAATCCGGAAGCAGGGAAGAAAGAGACGCAAAGCAATTCTGAATCTTGTTGTTTTCAAAAACAGCGCTCATTCCATATCGTGCAAAATATTACTCTGAAGATGCCACCCAGAATGACAGTTCTGTGTACTACTAACTTCTTTCCTCCGCTTTCTTAACACGATTTCCTTGATGCAATGATAGAACGAATTTTCTGGCTTGTTTCGAAGGTAAGAAAAGCAGAGAACTACCCACCCCCCCCCCAAAAAAAAAGTCTTCTAAAAAAATTTAATTAAGCTATAGGGTTTTTAGGAGTAAAGACAGAAATAATGCCTGTTAAGATAGAAGCGGCAAAAAAACAAAACAAAAACAAAAAACATGAAGCTAAAAACCTCAATTTATTTAAAGTCCCTATATAAATAAATCGAATAAATCTTCAAGGCTATGTTTATATGTATTTTCCTCCAAATGGCCAAAATATAGATCTGTCTATACCGTTTTAGACAATCAGATACTAATGAAATCTGTACTGTTTTTCTCTTGTGTTCCTAACTTGATCTCCCAGCCTAATATAAGATCACCTGTCATTTGAGCTAATTCTTTAAAATATTCATTCTAAAGAAATACCTCCACATGGGGCCTGAGAGATAGCACCGAGGTAAGGCGTTTGTCTTGCATGCAGAAGGGCAGTGGTTCGAATCCTGGCATCCCATATAGTCCCGTCCCCCCCCCCCCCAGCCTGTAGGATCGATTTCTGAGCATAGAGGCAGGAGTAAACCCTGAGCACTGCTGGGTGTGACCCAAAAACAAAACAAAACAACAAAAAAGAAATACCTCCACAGGCCTTTGGTAACATTCAATTTAATAATCTCACCCAAAGGTTCCAAGGGGAGATGAACATGTAGATGGTAGGCGTATGAACTAACAACTCCTGAGTCCAATCTCATCCACACTTACTGGTCTTTCATTATCAATTGACATGCTAGTTCCCATTAAAGGACAGTGGAAGGCAGGACAGCCCCTTCTCAGAACTTGGGCTATTACCAATTGATACTGGAGAGCAACTCATCAAATTTAAGTTTCTCACAGAAAACATTTGAGTTGCTAGTTCTATCACAGCAACACATAGACACATCTCTAAAAGGAGAAAAGCTGAGCTGGAAAAAGGAGAGAAAACAAGATAGAAAAGGAAACAATCCTGGCTAAATGGTGAAAAGGCCCTCTGCAGGTCTCTGGCAGGGTGCTGGCAAGAGAGCACTGGGTCCATCAGCGGCTCATTTTCACTCCACCTTGATCTGGAAAACCTGAAAGGAAGCTCACCTCTGGGTTCAAAGTGAAACCCAATCCTAAAATTCTTAAGAGTGAGCCTCCTGGCCCTGGTCAGGATATGTCTTATCACAGACAAATCTGTGGGAGAATTCACAATTTTAGACTTCTGACCTCCAGAAAAAGTATTTTTTTCCCAAAAAGGAAGCAGAGTCCTTTCCACCCTACAGAAAATAAATCTAGAAGTAAGCCTCGAGTATAACCATAAAAAGAAAATAAACCAAAGTCAGAGGGAGGAAAAGCTAAAGAAAGTGAAAGTTTGCCATCACTACAGTAGAAAAATCTTTCCCCTTTCAACCACCCCAGAGATTCTCCGTTAGACAATCTCACTCCTTGCCATCACCCAACTCTTAAATCAAGTGATTCGGTGTGTAATGCCACAAATGCTAGAAAGGAACCACGCAGCTTTCCTCTTACCTGCCACTACTTTTTAACTCCTTCAGTTGGTGTCTCCAACACCCTCAGTACTGCAACTTTCAATTAAAAAAACAATACTTAAACCGTGTTCTGCAAGTTATTCCTAGGAAGAAAGTGACAGAAAGACTTTATAAAAATCATTATTAAAAAGCTATAGAGTATCAGAAGTTAACATATACTTGCCTAAACTAGAGGGAACTGGACACATCTAATATCCATCCAGACAGCAGGAGTCAAGTAGGATTCTGCTACTTGGGGCATAGATTATATTATTCCTAAATATCTTCTCAGTAATGTTTTTTTTTTCTCCTTTCTTCTCAGTCTGCAATATTCACAGCATTGTGTTTCACTTCCATGTCAATGGATAAGGTTATATAAATTTCAATGGATATCTTTCAGCTCAAGATGTACGCCAAGAATGAACTTGGAGCAGAGAGAATAAAAACAGAAAGAAAGAAGCTAAACTTATAAAAAAAATCTGAACACACTAATGTTTTTATTCAATTTGATTCAAAATAATATTCTAATATTGAAATAGTTTGATATAACAGCAATCAACATTTAAGGTATTTAATGCTTCAAAGTATGGCTCAAGGAAAACCCATTGCTTAAATGCACTCAGACATAACAAGACAATATTTTTTATTGGCATCATTGACACCTATGAACAATAGCCTAGTAAATAGATTAAGGTTTAACCTTCCTTTTCTTTGGTGACTGTTTAGAGACTTTAAAAGAACAGATAACTCATTTCAACAGGAATCTGCTACTGATATTTACCTCTACATAATCTTAAACTGAGACATGGAAAGCCAAAAACAAGCTTTTGTTAGTTTGACCTCCTCCACCCCCTAACAACAAAAGTTATCCCCAAACCCATGTTTTTATTTTGGATGTATTGATCTTGAATGTAAAGGCTTGGCCTTTTAAATACCAAAGCAATCAATGGTCAACAACCTGACTCCTGGAAAGTGAGAAGAAGGGAGCAGAACAGGGACATTTCTTTGAATAGTTTGGTGACTTTGTACAAATTTTAAGAGGTCAGTAAATCCTGTTGCTTTGAGCTAAATCTCTTGGTAAATAATTAATTACATTTTTGGACACAATAATTTTTATCTTTGTAAATAGAGAAAACATAGCTTTGCCAAATAGATCATTCCATCTAAGCAATATCTTAAAGGCAATTATTTAAATATTACAACAGAAACAAGGGTTATATTTTAAATTAGACATTTAACTAAAGATAAAATGCAAATGTCCATAGTTTTAAACGGGGGAAAGAAAACAAATTAACTTGCCTAGTCTTTTATCTGAGTTTATTAATACCATTTAAAATATTACAAATAAATCAATTACATTTCATGCATTTAAAATGCAAGTCTAAAATGTTCCAGAGAAAGGCTTTTCATTTCAATGTGAAATATCCAAATTATTTCAACATTACAATGAGCAATTAGTTTGCAGAATCTGCAAACATTTAAATGTCGTGTCAGGAGTGTTTATTAACAGTTAACAATATTACCTTCAGGAAATACACAAAGGCCAAAGTTAGTTAAGTTTCACTTGGACAATTTATTTAATACATGGGTTTTGGCAGACCCAATTATTATGAAATATAAGAGAACTCTCACTTTAACTATGCCTGAACTGCCAGCAAATGCAAATAAGTACATGCTCCATTAAATTAAATGTCATCCCACATTTATCAAATATTGTCTTAGTTACAGTTTGATACCTATCTAAAGTCATAGCGAGCAAAACTAGGCCCAGAAAGTGCGTTTGTGGCTCTGCACCTCCAGAAGTGAGTTTAAAAGACCTGGAGCTCATCAGAACTGCAACAATAACTCTTAATATTTTCTTGTGACAAAAAAAAAAAATCAAGTTTACTTCAATATATTTTCAAATATTTACTGGAAGTAATATACAAGAAAAAATACTATACAAAATCGTCTTCTGGACAACTGCACCTCACACCCAGACATTGGTGGGGAGGGGGGTCATAATTGGTAACTAGTCTAGAACGATTCTCCAATCGCGCAAACGATTAAGTTTAGATATATTTTACAAATAATTTTTCCTATTTTTCCCCTCTTTTGGTATTTCAACTACAGCCTCGTCCGAAATAAACAATTGTTTCTTCACTTATTTAGAAGTTTAAATCACACAAAAAAAGTTAAAGTATTTTCGATGGATTACGAGAATTTACATAAATCAATACTATACAAATTGACGGTTGGATAGAGGGAAAAGATTAGGAGATTATGCTCCAGAATGGTGAATAAAGGAAAAAAAAATCGAGGTAGAAAAGGAAAACCGCGAAGATAGTTCATCTGGTCTCACCGGAAAAGGGAGTATTTTTGCATAAGAAAAAGACACCTAATCTCACCCCCACCCCTACCCATAAATTAAGTTAATGTGGTCAAAATAACTTTGGGACCAGGATTAGCAGTTTCCAAAGAAAGACTTGCCCATTGCTAGAGAAAAAAAAATACCTAGAAGGGAACCCAAATGTATATGGGTGCGTGGAGTTGTTGGGTTGGTTGTTTCTTTCTTTAGGTATTTAGGTTTTTGTTTTTGTTTTTGTTTTTGAATAATATAAAGATGAAAGAAGACTGCTGCAGAGAATCGCCTAAGCTGCATTTCGCAGAAACTTGTACTGGTTCCACCCCAGAAAAACAAAGAAAAAGAGGCAGAAACGACTGTGGAGAGCTCAACTCTGCAAACTGCGGGTCACTCTAGGGATGGCCCCCTACCGAGCTCCACCAGTCTGGAGGGTGGGGAGCCCCCTATCCCCGTGGGCAGCGGAGGCGGGGCAGGGTGCTCTAAAACCAGGATGCCCACGACTACTACGGTGCAAGTCGACTGTACAGTCAGTCCCGGCTGGGACGCCCTGTCGGGGAGGCCCGCCAACTGCCCACCACCCCCATCCACCCACCCCCCACAAGGCTCAGCTAAACCGGACTCCAGCCCATTGGGGTGTCCCGGGGCTGGGTTCCTTCTGCTCCTCGTCCCCGTGGCCGGCCACCCTCCCAGGGTCCCAGGGTCGCCACCCTCACGCCACGGTTGCGCCCACCTGGGCCAGGAGCAGAATCGCACTTAGAGAGGACATAGGAGAGGAAGCCCCAGGGCCAGACTGTCACGCACACTACTTAACATGTCCAAGTCCCCTTTCCAGAGTTAGGCTCCGGAGTTAGGGAGGGAAACAGAGCAGACTAAACTGGACTGGACAGGGCGGCCCTGGCCTCCCGGGCGGGTTTGGAGAGGGCCCTCCCCGAGGGCCAGACTTTTACGCACACGACTTCCACGTCCAAGTCCCCTTTCCGTAGTTAAGGAAACACAGCTCGAGAGAGCAGTGGCCAGAGAGGCAGAGCGCGCGAGCAGGGTGGACACAGAGGCAGGAGGAGAGGCTAGGGCCAGGACGCACACAACGGAGAGGGCTGGATCCGCGATGAGCAAGTGGGGGGCGGGAGGCGTCACTCCAGGCCGTTCCGGTGCCCGGCCTCGGGGGGCGGCAGCAGCTCCGGGGAGTGGCAGGACGGGCTGCCCGCGGCGCTGTGCTCGCTGTCGGTGTCGCTGCCCTTCTTGCCGCCGCTGCCCGACCCAGCGGAGCCGGAGCCGCCGCCGCCGCCGCCGCTGTGCGTCTTGACGTGTTTGCTCAGGTGGTCGCTGCGCATGAAGCGCTTGTTGCAGACGGGGCAGGCGAAGCGCTTCTCGCCCGTGTGGGTCCGCAGGTGCCGTTGCAGCTCGTCGGAGCGCGTGAAGCGCTTGCCGCAGAAGAGCCAGTTGCACACGAAGGGCCGCTCGCCCGTGTGCCAGCGCAGGTGCGCCTTCAGGTGCGACGTCTTGCCGTACACCTTGCCGCAGCCGGGAATGTGGCAGCTGTGCAGGCCCTTGCGCCGCAGGCTGGCCCCGGCGGGCCCCAAACGCTCAGCCTCCTGGCAGTTGGGACAGTCGCAAGTGGCCCTCCCGGAATAGCGCCGGGCCGACGAGGAGCGCGGGGAGCCTCCGAGCGCGGGCGTCGCGGGCCCTGCGCCCAGCATGGAGCTGCCCGCGCCGGCGAGGGGCGACGGCGCCGAGTCCGGGTAGGAGCCGGGCAGCACGGGCTTGAAGCCCTCCATGAGATGCTGCCCCGCCGGGCTGAGCAGATGCGAGGAGGCGCCGCTGCTGAAGGCCGAGTGGCTCAAGCCCGAATAATCCGAGTTGTAGCCGCCCAGGGGCGAGTGCAGCGAAGTTTGGAGACCCCCCGCGGCCGGGTGCAGCGAGCCGGGCAGCGCCGCCGCCGCGCCGTTCGGGTTCTGCACGTCGATCCAGCCGGCGCCCACGTCCCACCAGCTGGACGGCGCGCCCGGGGCGCCCACGTCTCCCGCGGCGCCCAGGCCGGGGTGCGAGGGCTTGAACCACGACTCGTAAGGGTGCGCCATGCCCACGCGCGGGTAGATGCCCTGCAGCCCGTCCACCGACGCGTGCACCTTGGAGATGAAGACGGGCTGGTGCGCGCCGTCTGGAGAGTGCGCGGAGGACGAGCCGGAGCCGCCGCCCCCGCCGCCCCCGCCGCCCCCGCCGCCGCCCCCGACGCTCCCCGAGGGCGCGGGGAACACCGAGTAGTCGTTGGCGAAGGGCGAGCCGGACGAGGCGGCGGCGGCGGCGGCAGCGGCGGCGGCGGCGGCCGCGCTGCTGGAAGTGAGCGAGAAGGCGCTGGAGCCCGGCGAGGCGCCGCAGCCGAACGAGTCCGACACCAGCGCGGCCGCCGCCGCCGCCGCCGCTGCAGCAGCCGCCGCTGCGGACGAGGACGAGCCGCCGGCGCCGCGCGACGCGCCCGCCACGCCGAAGCCCGACAGGCCGGAGCCCACCACGTTGCAGCTGGCGGCCGAGGAGGCGGCGGCGGCGGCGCGTTTCCAGGGGTGGAAGCCTTTGCCGAAGGAGGACGCGCTGTCCGACAGGGAGGACGGGGACGGGCTGGGGCTGCCGATCTTATTGCAGGTAGCCGCGAGCATGGCCAGAGGAGTCGAGCCCAACCTGGGTTCTTCCTGCGCCAAGGAGGAGAGAGGGAGGGAGGGAGGGGAGGAAGAGGCAAGGAGGGAGGGAAGGAGGAGCGCAGGGGCCAAGGGGTCCGGGGTGTGGGGAGGGAAAGAAGGAGGGAGGGAAAAAGGGAGGAAAGAAACGGGCGTGAGTCCCTCCGGGAGCCCCCCGGGATGTCCCCACCACCACCACCAGCACCAGCACCATCACCAATGCAATCCCGAGTCTCGCTGCAGCCTGGGACCAACTCACCTGGGTCCCCCAACAAGCCCCGGCGCCCGGCTGCTCGCTACTCTACGGGAGGGGACAGGTGGGGCTGCCGGCATCTGGTTCGGGAGCAAAGCGCCAAGGCTAAAAAATTAGAGCTGGTTTGCACAAGGATGCATCTCGGACTGGCGCGCAAGGCCCCAAGCGCTCCGGGGAAAAAGGAATCAAATAAAAGCACAACAAACCAGAGAGCAAAAAAATAAATAAATAAAAATAAAAAGTCCAGATCGGATAGGGTTAGAATGCAGCTTGGCTTTGCAGAGAAGCCGAAGGAAGAAGAGCCATTTGGCTGCTACTGGAAAGAAAGCGCTTTTCTTTTCCCCTTCTGGGATCCGGAGAGAGCTTTGGAAGGAATTCCTGTTCCCGGCCCCCTAGAAACCTAGTCTGGGTTATTTGTTTCTCACGGGCCACAAGAATCCAGCTTTGGGGCCTTCGTTTCATTTTTTTTATTTTGTTTAAATCTAGGTCCGTTTCTAGACAGCCATTCAAACTAAATTCGCAAAAAAATAAGAAGACGGGATCCACGTACCTGCAAGACCAGTCGGGCTGCGGAATATTTTAAGGGAAGAGGGGGAAGGAAGTCTGCAGTTTACCCAGGAGGAAAAAAGTTTCTCTCTTTAACCCCCGAAATCGTCGCTCGTTTTAAATGCGCCAGGCTGGGCGCGCGTCTCCCGGGTAGGGAGCGGCCGGGCGCTTCGAGGTAGCTGATCTAAATGCCCCGAACCTTTTCCTGCACTGCCAAAAAAAAAAAAAAAAAAAGTGACTCAGCCCCCCCCCTCACTCCCCCTCTTTTCTTCTCTCCAAACTGCCTTGTATTTAAAGAACTAGAAGGGGAAAGGGAAGAAGGGGGGGCGGAAAAAAAAAAGGGCTGCTCAATAGAGACTGATAGCCCTTGGCCTGGGCCCGGGCGACTGAAACTCCCTCGGATCAGGCCAAAAATAAAATAAAAAAGAAGAAGAAGAAAAAGAAAAAGGAAAAAAAATAACAAAGGGGGGGACACTCATTAAACCAGCAAGGAAAAAAAAAATCCGGAGACTCACCCCTAGAAGTGAAGTTGCCATCACACACCAAGGCCCTCCTCCTCCTCTCAGAGGATCTGTTTTATATTGATAAATCAGAGGCACTGTTTTTTTTAGAGGTGTGCAAGACAATGATCAGGTCCGCCCCTCGCAGCACAATTGTAGCTCCCTCGCCGGCTTTGAAGTGCCGCGGAGGCGCCGCCAGCCAATCTGCGCCCTCGCCGGGGCTCGCCTAGCGCGCGCCGTGAGGTCATCGGCGCCGCCGAGGGGTGCGGGGCGCGCGGAGGGGAGAGGAGGGAGGGGCGCGGGGGGCTCTGGAGCGCGGGGAGGGGATGGGGGGGGATGAGGATGCGAGCGCGGCTCCCGGCGCCGGTGGGCTCCCGGGACCCCGGGGCGCAGCGAGGGATGGAGAGGGAGAGGCCGAGTGGCCAAGTTTGGGAACGAGGCGAAAGGAGGGGCCGTGTCTGCGCGCGTGACCAAAGTGGGGTCTGGGGACACCTCCGTGGGGTGGCCGGGACGGGGTAGAGAGAGCGATGCGGGGCCCCGACTAAAGTCTCCCGAACTTCGGGGGGCTCGGGGTGGTGGTGGGGGGGGGGGACTGTGTGGTCCGGGAAGCGTCATGGTGAGAGAGACCCGAAGGAGTGGGAGTCGGTGGGAGGCGAAAGGTGTGGCTCTCTTGATTTTGGGGGGGTGGAGAATCGAGGATGTGTGTGTGTGTGTGTGTGTGTGTGTGTGTGTGTGTGTGTGTGTGTGTGTGTGTGTGTATGAGAGAGAGAGAGAGAGACAGAGACAGAGACTGACAGAGACAGACAGAGACTGCGCTGATTTGTGCTCAGAAGACAGTGGTGCAGGGAATGAAATATCTTTCTATCTTTAATGGGAAATTGAGTGAAGTCTGTAGCTACCAATGACTAGTCCTACTGTTGCCCTCTGCTAGTACCTTGGTATACTTCGAATATTCCATTTCTTTCCTCGGTTCTTGGCATTGCCAGTACTTTTATTTTATGTTTGTTTGTTTGTTTGAAGAAAATACTATGCATATATCTATGTTTCTCTTCCAGCTCTGCTACCAAAGGGCTAAAGTGGGGAAGCAAAAAGAGTCTGGAAGATTTTTAAGGGGGGGCTTAGGACTTGTATTCTCCGCTAGTTTTACTTTTGGTGCTGCGGCTCTTTTTTCTTTTTCTTTTAATTTTTTTCTTTCTGAGGTGGGATCCAGCTTGGGAATTGCCAGGTCTGACTATAGGACCTGGTGTGTGTTTTCCCCCTGCTCTGAGTAAATGTTAATGAAGAAAGATTAAGAAAAGCGGGTGAGATGAGTTGGTTTTTATTTTTTTTCTTTAAATAACAGCTTTTTATTTTAAAGAAAAATTTGAGGTTTTTCCATCAGAAACACTGCCTCTATGAAAGAAAACAAAATCAGGATTTTGATCGAAATCTATTTATGGAAGGGGGGTTGTTCTTGTTTTATCAGCAGAGAGAAAAGCTACTAGTCAACCCTGGACCATAGATATATCCGGGGGTGTCTGTATCTAATAGCAGGCATTTGGCCCAGATCTCTTAAGTGAAGTCGTGATCCACAGATGCGCTCAGTCCAGATTTGGTAGCGTGTAGACATTTCACTTGCTCAGCGTTTGTTCCTAGTGTCTGCAGAAATGTCATTACAATTTAACTGCCACCACACACAAATCACCTCACCAAGAGAGCAAAAAGTCCACCATCCCAGAAGCCCTGTTGAATATTCATGTTTTCACTAAGTAATTCATATTTTAAGCATTCACAAATGCTCTTGTTAATTTAATCTTAAGAAAGAATAGCTTTGTTTTAATGGAAGAACAATTTTCATTTGGAGCAGATACAGTTGAATCTTCTAGCAGTGTACCCCAGCCTTTAAGGATGCCCCATCTCCTCCTCTACCCCATCTGGGCTTTTTGAACTCCCAGGTCAGGTTGAATCATTGTGCAGGTTTCAGGGACTTGAAGCTGAGGCTGTGTGTGTGTGTGTGTGTGTGTGTGTGTGTGTGTGTGTGTGTGTGTGTGCGCGCGCGCGCGCCCGCGCGCGAATGTGCATATTTCTGACCCTTTTTAGAAACAGTGTTGGGATATTGACTGTACATCATATCTATTGATTAAGGGGATAAGGTGTACTCTCATACTTGGAAGTAAGTGTGAAGTAAATTAATGAACTGCTTTCTTTCTCTGAAGGCTGACGTTTACCATAAATGTCGTGTTTCTCCCTGCAAGCCACTCTGAATGATTTTAGCGTGTTGAGAAGGCGTGACAGGCCAGCCCAGAAGGAGGAAGGGGTGGAGGAAGGAGGGAACTCCGTTTAACAAATAAAAGAGAATTAACTTCATTGCTTTGGTCTCCTTCTATAATGATATTCATTTTAAGGACCTAATACGCAGTTGTTCAAATCTGGGCTTTAATTCCAATCAATGTGGCACCCTCATGGGGAGGGGGACTCGAGAGCTTTGAGAGAAAACTTCCTTTGATGAAGTTACTCATTTTATCTTTTTATTCTATCTTCTGGAAGGAAGTGAGCAGGACTATTAAAAAAGTTAAATGCTGGTTCTGAGTGTAAATAGAGGTGGTAACCATTGTTCCTTTTAAGAAAAAAAATGCCAAGAATTAGGGGGAAAATGCATTACATGGTTACAATTTGGGATCACCTGCTTCTAAGGTTTGGTTATTTGTATACATTCACTTTTATAGAATCAGAGGCCATTCTTTCTAAGACAAGGAGTCACAGTGGCTGGCTGGGATTTAAACATACTATGTACTCTTCCTTGGGTTGGCCTGAATACCTAAGAAGGTTATAGGTACAGCTTTGTCCTTTTCAGTATATATTATTATTAAGTATACATCTCCATATATTCCCATTTCCAAAAGATAAGTGTGCACTTCATAATAGTCCTTGTCAGTTGTTTTTCTTCTACTTCTCCCCTTCCACCTATTCACCCTCTATATATTAAAAAAAAAAAGTGATCTGAGCTAGAAAGGAAAGACACAGATAATTACATAATGAACCAAAATTCAAAGCAGTCATCATCTTGGTTCTTACTTCCAAGGAACTGGTCTTAATGTTGGCTCTTTTTCCCCTTTGGAGAACTGACTTTGTCATTTTTGAACCCCCATGGGAAGGAACATCTGTCATCCATTGTAGATACAACTTGTCCAGCCAAACATGTTATGGTTCATGCCGTCCAGTTTTCCTTTCACCATCATTCTACCCCTTTCCTACAAAGGGCTGAAAGGAAAAAAAATTAAGAAAACTACAAAGCTTTCTATTCTATAATCAATTAAATTCTCCCCTCCAAGCCTCATACAGTTGAAAATGCCGGCAGAGAGAGGGGTAAAGAGAGATTCTGTTTCTTGCAAACCTATGGGATTCACTTTCAATAAGGCTAAAATCTATTAGCATTCTGTATGCATGTGCAGCATAAATTTCATTTGAATTTCAAATTTAATAAACCAGGAGGTTTTTAATCATCCCTGGTTTTATTTGTTTGATATTAACATGCTTATTGACCGGGTCTGGTGACCAGTTTGATCATTACAGGACAGCAAAAAGTTAATTAAAACGACCACAGCCCCTTAATCATATCATCTGTCTCATCCATGTCGCTCTCTTTATTACCAGTGATGATGGATAGTCTCCCAGATTAATTTCTCTGTTTCTTCGATTTGGACAACAGCTTTTGGGACCTAATTTACATCCTGGGAACAACTTGTTCAAGTATATCTAACACCTTGCAGCCACAATATGCATCAACATCTCCTTAGATGGAGAGGGGAAGGGGAGCTTTTTTTTCTGCAGGCAGGTATGAAAATAAGCTTTCACGACCAAAAAGCAAAGTCCTTAAAAATCAAATGAGAGGCCTTGGTCCCCACTTTTTCACTGTTGGGGTACAGGAATGAAATATGCCTGGGTTGTTCAGTTAAATAGATTATAAAATGTGCAAATTCAACGGCAAGTAAATAAAGCCATTTGTAACCATTAAGTCCAATTAGAGGATTTATAGTCGAAAAACATCAAAGTTATCTCGGCTTTCATGTGCCGGCAACACATCTACAACCAATACGGATTTGAACGTGTTAAGTGTGGTCCCGCGTCTACACAGCCCTGAAAGACCTAAATTGGGGGGGTTGAGGGGCTTGCACGTAAACTATATAGGTGCGTGGTTCTGCGGGTACGTGTAATCCGGGCTCTGCACCTCCTCGGTTTCCAGAGCCGAGGAAGCGACGCGCGGGCTCAGTGAAGACTCAGCAAGCGCTCTGTGGGCCGCGCGCCCCAGGAGGGCGCCTCTGCCCAAGTGGGAAGCCGTCCCCCGCATCCCCGGACCCCTGGTCCTTTCTCTAAGGGACACGCTGACAACAACTAAATAAAACGCCAAGCTGAGTGGGAAGTGAGCCCAGCTCTGCCAGGGGCTGAGGGCAGGAGGGGCTGCAAGAGGTTGGGGGGGGGGTGGTCTCTTCTTTCATCAGCTTCTCTTTGCTCAAAGTTTCTTTCCAGCCAAAGGAAAAACCTAAGCAGGCTTGGACCTGTGGGTGCCGGAGGGGGCCCCTTTGTCGTCCACTTCTGCTTTCGTGCGGCTGCACTTAGGTAGTTGCCTGGGAAGGGAGAGAGGCAATAAAAGCCCCTCACTGGTGGCAGATTGTTGAGCCGTAGGTGAGAAGGGATCAGTGGGCCAGAGCGCAGAGAAGGCTGTATTTTCCTGATTGGAAAATGGGAACTTTCACGCTCCACAATGGCCCCTATTTGTGAGGTTATTCGGTTTCAAACTGTCCGGCCACATTTACAGCGGAGACTTTACGTTCTGGTACTACTTAATTGGATGCATTTGTAGACCATAGCGAAGCAGTAGGACTCTTGCTTTGCCTGCCTAAGATCGCTTGATGGAGGCAAGCGACTTGGTGACTTACTTTTTTTTTTTTAATTAAAGGGACTATTTGAGAAGCATTTTATATATATATATATATATATATCTGCATTGAATTCCTTGTTAATTTTCTTACATAGGAATTTCTCTTTCTTTTCTGTCACTTCATAACATTAGAAGCGGGGGCAGTTGAATAAAGAAACTCGTCTAAACTTGGGCTATTCAATCCTTAGATTCACTCTAGACAGGGCACAGTGATAAAATTTGGATGACAAGAAGATCTTTTCCCAGGCAGCAAGCAACCAATGAACATATATAGGTAAGTTCACAGGGAGTGAACATAGGAAGACATTTGCCCAAATGGACATTTCTTCCAATATTAAAGAAAATATTCCGTCCTTAATTGTCTACAAGCTCAATGTTCCTGACCACTCTGCATATTGAGATGATCTTGTGCGCCAGTTTTGCAGACAGAGATGGACTATGTAGTATATTTTATGTCCCAACTCTCTGCCAGCCACAGATGAAACTGAAAATTAATCCTACATACTTTAAGGTTTCTCTTTCATATAAATGAAGGAAAGCGATGTAGGGGTAAAGGGTTTGCTCTTTTAGGGTAACGGGGTGTGAGTGAGTGAATGAGTGTGTGTGTGTGTGTGTGTGTGTGTGTGTGTGTGTGTCTGTTCTAGGCAAGAGAAAGAAGACTTATTCAGATGATTTCATCTCTCATATTTTTCCTAGAATGGATTTGCTTCGGTTCTTTTCTCATTTGGTATTATATGCCACTTTCTCACAGCTAACATGCAGAGTTAAAAACTCCTAAATCCTTATCTGCAACACTATTGATTTCTTTTCATTCTGTTCTGTTTGTGAAGGAGGTAGGTAAATGCTCCCAGATTACCCTCCGTCTCCTCCAGACGGTTGACAATTGCAATAGCAGTTTGGGGAAGATAAATGTTACTTTGGGAATTGTGTTTAATTACAAATAATCTAGGAGCTGCACCAGGTTTCTGGGTTTAACCACACATGTGTTCAAATCATTGTAGACGGTTTACAAATGGCTAGTATTTATGATAGGGAATACAATTCGCATTTTTAAGATAGAGGACCAACTAAGATTTCCCACTTGGGGGTTGTCAACAGACCCTCCGATGACAGGGGCAAAAATATCAACAACAAAATGTGAGACAAAATGTCAAACAACCAAATGTCAGAGTACTTGAAAGCACAAGGGGAAAAAAAATGCATGTCCATTGGAGTTTATCTTCAGGTCCATCCGATTAAAATGAAATCTGAACCTAATCGACTCTTTATCGAGTTCTAAAAATCCTTGTACATTAATTTTGGTAGGCAACCGTTTTTAATTCACAGGTCTTCCTTTTATTATTTTTTTTCCACACAAGTCTTGAACATTTTCCTGAAAGCCCACGACTTATTCAGATGATTTCATCTCTCATATTTTTCCTAGAATGGATTTGCTTCGGTTCTTTTCTCATTTGGTATTATATGCCACTTTCTCACAGCTAACATGCAGAGTTAAAAACTCCTAAATCCTTATCTGGCTACCTTTGTGCGTCCGATTCTTTGCGTAAGAGGCAGATAAGTGTTGTTGGTGCGTGCGTGTGTGTGTGTGTGTGTGTGTGTGTGTGTGTGTACTCCCGCTTTTTTTCTTTTTCTAATAGTCTTATTAACAAGAAAGGAGGGGGGGGGGGGAAAAGGTGACGAACAGGTTATTCTCTTAACCTGACCTGGCTGTAAGAGAGAGATGAGCAGCACTGAACAGATGTCCCCTATTTAAGCCCTTCTTTTCCCACATGCCCGCTGGATATTGCAGGCGCGCAGGAAGCTCGCTTCAAACCTGGCCCATTTCAGGCCATAATGGCCACGTTATTTCGGCCCAGTGAACACGAACAAAATCGCGTACTTTAGAATCATTCGACTCCGAGTCCAGGAAAAGCAGGGGGTGTGGTGGCGGGGGGTGGTGGTGGTGGTGGTGGTGGCTGGGATGGGGTGTGTTTGCAGCGGGGGCTGGAGGGGGGGGGGTGGAGAGTGAGTGGAGAGCCGATTTCAGGTCGGATCGCAGGAAGAGAACTTGCTCCAAAGAATTTTTCCCTCAGCAAATATGGTATAATTTACAGCGCAACTTAATAATCCGAGGGGCCATGCAAAAGCCCTCTGCGTTGTAAACCGCTTCTAATTACCTGCCAGAGCAATTAGCTGACTATCACGAAGAAATTAGATCGCTCAATGTAGCATAAATAATGCGAATAATTTTGTAAGAAGAATGGAAAGCGAGACCTGGTGTTTCTTTATAAGGAAATAACACCTCGTACTGTATGAGCCCTCCATGAACACATATTAATGTTTAGGCATGCGTGGCAATGAGTCCGAGCAGGGGCCCTCTGGCTGCTGTTCAGCGCTTCCCCCGTTTACTTATGCGGGGTGAAAGTCGGCTTCCAGGCGTTCGATCTCCAGCCTTCCAACTCACAGTAATTAACACATAGCGACTTCAATGGCAAAACCTGTTTTCCAGATGATTTTTACAATGCAGCTTTATGTCTCATTTGGCAGTTTAAAATTGCTGGAGTTGTTTCCTGGCTTCATCTCTAGTATCATCTGTTGAGCATATTTTGCTTAGAATATTGAATCCCAATCAAAACCTGGGTGCAGGCTTTTTTTTTTTTTTTTTTTTGCTAACCTGCTACTTTTTTTTTTTTTTTTCCTTTAAGAGATGGAACTCTCAGAAATTAGTTTATGGCTAGTAGGGGCAAAGAATTCGTGTGTGCGTGTGAAAGACGGTCATCCATCTATGCAGTGCTAGGCTTTTCAGGCTACCTTGATTCATTTCTCTGAACTGATGGTTTTCTGTAGAGGGTAAGCCTAGCTTGAACACATGTCTGAGTCCGTTTAAATTTTAAAGGAAAAGGAAAACTTAATTTAGAAGGAAGGTGGCAGTTAGTTTAAGAGTCTAAATACAAACCAGGGCATCAAGCTCCTGGAATTTCTGGTGTCTGTAAATTACAAAGGCCTTTCTTGGGTTTGCAAATTAAACTTAAAGAAGTTGGAAATTGAATAATTGTACCTACACCTGCCTACACTGTAGAACACACACACACACACACACACACACACACACACAAGTAGCCCCATTGCCTCATGTTTCCTTGTGCTGCCAAAGGCATTCAGGACCCCTCTTGCTCTGGAAAATGAGCTGGGCCACACTTTAGGGTCAGAGTGAATGAATGCGGAGAGTTTCCGTGGTAATGGAACTGGATGGCTGTTATTAGTCACTGCACAGGGTCTCCTATGAATCTGGTTATTTGCTGGGTCCATTACAGCTGGGTCCATTACAGGTGAGTCCCACCCTAGAAACCCTATAGTTTAGGGTTCACGGTCCCCACTCCAACCCTTATCTGACTTGTCCTTCTTATGCATCAACAATTTCTGCTCAGGTCATTTTTGAACGCCCTTTTTACTTGATTTTCATGGCTTTCACAGGACGTGGCATCAGTCTCAGCTCAATAGGTTGCACAAGCTCCCTCTTCTCTTTAGGAGTTAACAGTCAGCTTTGTGATGGGGAACTCTAGGAGGCAACCAAAGAAATCCCAGTCTTGAGTTTTCTTAGGCAAGTAACTTGTGGGGTGATTCCCATGTCTGGATGATAGCAGGATAATTGGAACTCAAAGCTTCATACAAGTAAGGCTTCATCCAAGCAAAGCAAGCAACCTCTGGTCCTGAGCTATAGTACTAGCCTCCTCCAATTTTAAATAGATAAGGGTTGGCCACCTTTGGCTTTCCCCCTGCATCTGCAGGCTCTTGGGATAAGGCCCAAGGTATAAGCCTGAAGAGAGAGAGAGAGAGAGAGAGAGAGAGAGAGAGAGAGAGAGAGAGAGAGAGAGAGAGAGAGAGAGAGAGAGAGAGAGAGATTCTTTTTAGTTTCAAAATGAATCACCCCTTCTTAAAGTGTGTCACCAATAAAATGTCTACCCTAGTTCTAGAAAATCATGGTGTCACTCATCACTGAATCCAAAGGCATCTACAGTTTCTAGTGTGAAGTCTTTACTTCCAAATCCAGTCTAAAATAGCCATCTAAAAGAGAACAGGAGACGTTCTTTTAGCTTGTCAAATACCCACTCTTGTGCTTTTTAAGATGAAATAAAATTTGATCCTTGCTTATGGATTCTGGAAAGGTAATAAGGGTTGCTCAGACACCAAGAACGCAATTTGCCCCCCATGCCCCATCCAAATATGCCAAGTTACCGAAAAGAGCTTCAAAGCTCAGATTCCATGGAACATCACCCCTTCCATGTTGCCCCATGGAAAATTCTCCACCATAAATGCCAACGCCTTTGAAAACCAGGAAGCTTGGCTTCCTTTTTCATTCAAAACAAGGGCAGGTGTTAAGAGTGGGAGATTAAAAAAAAATTTTTTTTTTCTTGAAGTGTCTGCCCCGAATCCACTTGAGCCAAAGGTAGTCCCTCATTCCCTTTCCTTTTATCTTTCAGGTTTTTATTACAAGGGTTTGCAACATTTCTTAAGGAGAAGGAAATAAACTGAACCGAGTAGTGTCATGTCTACAGCTGCTCTAAAAACACTTCCCAAGGAGACCTCATAAGGCAAACACAGTTGGCTTTGATCAACACTGAAGCAAGCAAACATGGGAGGAAGTTCGAAGCCACCACTTTGGAGTCCGCACTCGCTTTTACAGCCCTGAATGGCAAAGCGCATTACCTTCAAAGGGCAGCCAATTAAGGTAGAAGGTCCTCATTGTTTTGCAGCACCGGTCTTCTAGGTTATATCTGTTCTCTCATAGGCATAGGAATGTTGCTTTTCTTCAGCTTAAGAAAAAAAAAATACTATGCACCAAAATGACTTCACTAAGAGGTCCAAGGTTAGCTCTGGATTTTAAAAAAATATTGGAAGAACTAGTGAATCTACTCAATACTTTTTCCGCTTTGTTGAAGGGTCCTAAGCCTCGAAAACACAAGGAACGCCAGTCATTTCTACCACTTTGGCATAAACTCCTCAGAGGAACTCTCAGAAAGTGATGTAGAGAAAGGAGAATTTAATTCCAACCCAAAGAGGTATTTTTGCTAGTGTTATTATACTGGTAAAAGACAAGTGTGGTATTGATTTTGTTGGCGGATGTGAAGGCATGAAAAAGTTTTGCTCCATTACAGTGGTTTAATAGATTTAGCAAAAGAAACAAACCAAGGTAGTTAAGCATGTGGCATTGAAAGTCTCCAAATAAACCTTAACTAGTTACAAGCGATTTCATTGGCAGATTGATTTTCCAACCTAAGTCAAACTATTGTGTTGCGGTGATTCAAAGCTTCTCCCCCGCCCCTAGCCCACCTAAGACTGAAGACCAGAAATAGGAAATTTAGACTCGGTGGGTCTAAAAGTCTGCGGGACCATAAGCAGGACGGCGGGGAGAGAATCCGAGCCTGGAGTTAACGGAGGCCTGCCGGCTTTCCGGGAGTCCTTTGGTTTGTCCAAGAGTTGACCCCTAAACACGCGCCCCTTTTCTCTGTTTCTGGACACTTTAGGAATAAGGGCAAGAAGCGACTGTGGAGGCCTGGAAGAAGACAACCCCGCCATCCCCTACCCGTGCTCCCAGCGCTCCATAGCGGCCTTCAAGGGCCTGGGCCCCCCTTCGCTGGCCCGGAGCTAAAGCCGCCCAGAAAATCGGTCCCAAGCCTCTCTATAGAGTGTCTCTAGGGTTGGTTAGAGAGGAGCGAGGGGCGAGTTCGGAGAAGAAAAAAATCGCAGTCGGGGAGCCCAGTGCCAACGCTGGGCTTGGGACTCCCCGCAGTGCGCGCGGAGCCAGGCTCGCGTGGCGCAGGGCCGTGTGGCTGGAGTTTCCCAGTAGTCACAATATTTGCCCTCCCTTTGCTCTGAAGGGGTCCCCTCCCCTTCCCTTCCCCTTCTCGGCCGTGCCCCACGAGGGCCCCAAAGTCTCGGGTCGGTTAGCAGGCCGCCTCGCACCTCCTGGCCCGGGGAGCCGGTGCCCTGCGGGGGGCACACGCGTCCCCACCAGCCCTGGGATGTGGATGGAGGCTAAGGCGCGCTGGAGCTCGGCTCCCCAAGGCCGCCCCGCCCCGTCCCACCCTCGGGCCCTCCCCTCCGCTTAGCCGCGCTCCCGGCCGGCTCCGGGGTCCCCAAAGTTGCTACCGCTCCTGCCAAGGGGGGAGGCGCCAGCCCGCCCCGGGGCGGTGGCTTCTCTCCGTGCGCCCGGGTCGGGTCCGGCCCCCAAAGCCACCCCAGCCTGACACTCGGCTCTCCGCCCCGCTCCTCCCCATCCCTCCCCGTCCCTCCTCCTCTCCCACCCCCCGACGGCTCGCACACCCCGCGGGCGGGAAGGTGCCGCCCTCGGGGTGGACAAAGGCTCGGGCGGGCGGCACGCGCGACCGCTGAAGGGGACCCGCCTTGTCCAGAGATGCCGCCCGACTCCCGCTGCGCCCGGGCGCAACCCAGCTGGGACTGGGGCGGGGAAGGCGGGTCGCGGTGGCGGAGGGACTGAGAACGGGGGACAGGGGCCCCGGGGGCGAGTGAGCTCGAGGGATCGCGGGTGCGCCAGGCGCTGGGGCACCCCAGCCCACGCGTGCCCGGGACTGCCTCAGGCCTGCCCTTCTGCGCCCTTTCTCCGACTCTGGACAGGACCTGATTTTGCAGCACCATTCGAAAGGGGGTGTCTTTTATGGAAGGATCTAAATCATCACTAATGCAATGGCTTTCTTTTATTTTTCTTGGAAGTAGTGTAGAATATGGAAGTAGTAGTTGATTAGATGTATATTTTATCCTAGACATAGTTTTCATATATATTGATTATGATGGAAAGGATCTCTCTTTTTCTAGAGTCTCTTGGAATCCTTTCGTGTAAGTAGTCATTCCGCTAGATGTCAATAAAATATTCAGAACCATTAACAAAAAAAATAAATAAATAAAGAAGAAAAGGGTCTCTTCTAGTTTCCCTGACAGCTTTCCTCCAGCAGGGTCTTCTCAAAGACTGATTAGGGTCTCCCAAAGGGCTAATAGGTGCAGCGCAGACCACTGGTCCCCGGTGTCAATTCCCACCTAAGCAGAACGGGGCTGCCACCCGAGCGTTTGCATTTCTCACTGGAGGCTGAAGCCGTAGATCTGGGTACCCCGAAGAATCCACACCGAGCATCCCTTCTTTCCCCTTCCCTTCCTCGCGAGAGAGCAGGAAGATCTCCCACCAGGGTTCCAATGCACCGCATTCTTTCTTAAATCAAGGTAGTTCTTTCCATCTTTGGTAGAAAACTTCTCATGGCGGGTAAACTAGATTCTCACCATAAACTCTCAGTTTGAGACTTGCCGCATCATCCCAGAATTATTGAAGCTGGGGAAAGTGAGGCTGCCCAGAGCTGCAGTCTCCAAGAGAGACTCAATTCAGCGGGAGATGGGCTCTCGCCCAGGCAGCACCAATATCAAAGTCATTCTCCTTTGATTCCCTAACCATTTTTTTTAAGTCGTGAAGTTTTGCATTCACTCACATTCACATATTGTCGACCCCCTACGTCCTCAATATGTTCATGATTTGGTTCTTTGTTTTGAGTTTTGTATTGTTTAAAAAGCTGAGAGATATTAGGATGATGAGCAGAGAAGAGATCTGAGTGAAGTTTGTATTTAAAAGGTATATTCGAGGCCCAGGATGTAGCTTAGAGGCTCTGAGAGCACTGCTTAAGACCTGAGTTTGATCTTGGTTATTCTTCTTCCATACCCCCAACTTCAGGTATTGCTCCCACAATAAGTAAACCACAAACAAACAAACAATAAACCAAGGCAGCCACTCTGGAAAAATTTTATGATTTGGGCAAAAGTCTATCTAACATAATTCATCATTTTGAACACTCTGCACAATCTGGCTCCTTCAAAGATCATCTGAAAATTGAGTGTTAAATGTATTTGGACATTTCAACCCTGTTGAGAGTTAGCTGAGGAAAACTACCCAAAAGACAAGCTAAACTTTTTTTTTTTTTTATCCCCCCAGTGGGCGGTGTTAATCATCTGGTTTGAGCCATGTAGTTTTCATTGTCAAATACTTGGGTTCTCTCAAAGGGGAGAAAGTTGGGTCTTGCATTCACTGTTTTTCAAGAGGAGATTAAACACAAAATCGATTTAATGGAGCATCTGTAATCTTAAATACAAGAAGTCAAGAGCTAAGGCTATAATAGAAAGGTTAGCTTTCCTCCATTGTTCACACATTCTAACTCATATTTTTGGAACTTAATTATCAATGAAAGCTCTGGCATCAATGCAATACAGTATAGGCAAATTACAAGAACCTTTTACTTCTCCCGACTGGGTTTAAATTGCAAATCTTAACACTGAACAGTGTGCTTTTGGCATTGAATATTCAATACAGTGAAATGTGTTTTAAGTGAACCACCCAAGGGCCCAGGAACATTTGCTTAATAATGATACTTAGCAATTCTATAGGGCCTTTCAGGCAAGGATCTCAAGTGGAATGCTCTTTAACTAGACCCTGCATGGGAAACCTTGGGAATATTTTAAAGTGCTCACTTAAGGCCCTATTGGAAAGAATCCTTAGTATACATTTCACAGTATGGTTTTAAGAAATAAGTACTGCAGACTTTTCAATTCCAGGGGTTTCATATTCTTGGGGGGTTTTGATGGTCCCTGAATATTTATTGCTTATTTTATGTGGAGCTTAAAATGTCTATCGCCATCAACTTTTATTTTGAAAACTTTAAGCCTACAGAAAAGTTGAAATAATAGTACAGTGAAACATTTCATTTTATTGAACACCCATATTTTTTATCTAAGTTAGCATCGCTAACCTTTTATAACAATTGCTTTGATTTTTCTCTCTGTAGTTAGAGAAGATAACGTTGCTATAGAAGGATATATAGATATACATAGAGGCTCTCATTACTTATTATTGTATTCACATACTTATATTTCTCTCTTATCTCTTTTAGAGATAATTATGGACATCATTTACTTCCTAAATACTTGGGCTCACTTCTATTACAAGGCATTCCTTTACACAGCCTTTAATGCCATTATAAAAAAAAAATACATTCTTGTTGAATGCTAACAGAAACATTCTGATGACTTTATTCTTGAGTTTAGAATGTCCATATGTTTTATCAGTGTTGCCTTTAGATTTAGGAAATGAGACTTAGGCTAATGCTGGTATAAACAGCTATGAAGTGCCATTTATTATCTTGGTTATTTAAAAATCTAAGATTCTGATTAAGAAGCAACTTAGGACTACGTGTTTTGCAACCACACTTCAAAAACAAGGCAAGAAACAGAAGACCTTTTTGACATGCTTATGGAACACAAGAGCAACATTTATAGTCCACTCCACGCCCCTCCCCCAATCAATCTGCTTTTACCTTAATTAATGTTTGATCTAAATGATCAGAATAATTGTCTTAATTATCCACTTCATTTTGCTCGGTACTGTAGACTTTACCAAAGTGAAAATAGCATTGGCAGTTATGTACTTTAAAAAGTGTATGTAGACAATTTACATAATTTAGCCAAAATGGCCAATTAATTGGTGTAATTAAGAATGTCTAGACTTAGCTTTTATGGGGAGTTAGAAGATGCAAAACCTTTCCTCTTTTTCTGGGGTTGGACTCCTCCAGCCTCGAAGATTCAGTTTTTTCCTGTATTGAATATTTTTACATCACTAATCTAAAACACTCTCATATTTTTATCATATGGGTATGTTAATTAAAAGCAATTATCCAAAGACTATCAAGTACATCTTCTTGCCTCTTACAAGTCCTTGAATTATTACACAACTTAATGTGTGATTTATCCCACTTTTGGAAATGTATGTAATTATAGATTTACCTCTGTAGTGTTACTGTTTTATGCTTAATATTCACTCATTAGCATTATTCTCTCTCATATTGAAAGCCAATTTTTAACTGCAAGAGATTCGTAGATCTTAAAGCCATCGTACAAATAAATGTTTATGAGATTTTGCAGTTTCTAGATGTAAATTCATATGGATTTATGTAAAAAAATAGCTGGAACATTAAATTTTACATGTAGTTGTGTTTTAGAAGCACTGTTACTTTTGTTATTTAAAATGCAATTTATTGGGGCTGAAGAGATAGCACAGGGAGTAGGGTGTCTGCCTCTCAAGTGCTGACCCAGGACCAAAGGTAGTTCAAATCCCAGCATCCCATATGGTCCACCAAGCCAGGAGCAATTTCTGAGCAGAGAGCCAGGAGTAACCCCTGAGCACCACCAGGTGTGGCCCCAAAACCAAAACAAAACAAAATAAGACAAAACAAAATAAAATAAAATGCAATTTATTGTTTCCTTTCATAATTATATACTTGGTTTTTATTTTTATTTTATTTGAGAGCCATACTCATCTGCACTCAGTGTTTTCTTCTAGTTCTGTGCTTAGGGTTTACTCTAGAAGAAATTGAGTGTTTGGGGAACCAAATGAGGTGCCAGGAATTAAACCTGGGTCAACCGTATGAAGACCAGCATTCTTTCCAGCCTCATATATTTTAAGACATAACTCTTTTCAATTCTTTTCACTAGTCTTCACCTTTTCTAGCCATGTGTGGAGGCAAAGTAAGTTTTGCTCACCATCAAAAACTTGGGTCACCATCCAAATTAGTTCCATCTAAAACTTAGTAGTTCCATCAAAGAAAGAACTGCACGTGAGTGCTTTTAACCAGACAATGTCAAGTTATTGTCTCTGTTCCTGGGGAGTTTGATTATCAGAAAGGATAAGAAAAAGTTTACAACAAGTATATAGTTTTATATCATTGAAAAGGCTACAAAAATGAAGTACATACTGAATTAGAAGCTGACAAAACTGGAGTTCCTTCCCGGTTTCTCTTTTGCTTAGTATTATTAGGTCAGATGACATATGACCCAGGTGCTGGACTTTGAGCCTATTCACTTACACAATAGAAAAATACCTGCTCTGCCAGTGCCACAAAATGTCTCTGAACATTCAGGGAGGGCTATGAATTCCACCTATTAAACATCTATTCTAGCAGGCATAAGCAATAGATGGCAGATTTCGAGATATATTCAGTCCCTTCGTAGAAAAACAAGAAGTCTAGGAGTTACCAATACATCACTCGGTTAAGTATGGAGTATTGTGTTTCATGAGTTGGACAGATCATTACTTTGCATGAATAGAGAATTGCCAGGAGATAAAAACTAAAGCCTTTCAGGCCGGAGAGATAGCACAGCTGTAGGGAATTTGCTTTGCATGCAGCCGAACCAGGACAGCCGGTAGTACAAATCCCAGCATCCCAAATGCCTCCGACCCCAGCCATACAGAAGCAATTTCTGAATGCAGAGCTACCTGAGCACCAGCAGGTGTGACCACCCCCCCAAAAAAAAACACTAAAGCCTTTTGTGGATTACAAAAAGATACGTGTAGCTGATGTAGGACATTTTCAAGATTGAAATGTTGACATCGTAAACTTTTGATAGATAAACAGAAGACAAAAAGAAAGCAGTCCTTTAAAATTTAATGTGTGGCAAAGCAGTAAGTGGAGCAGAGAGTAGGGGAATACAACACAGACCTAGTAGCATGTAGAGCAAATGAAAAACTAATAATATGGAAAAAATCAAATTGCTTGGCTTTCAGGGAAAATGGTGTCTGGGACAGAATCAGTGAGTAAGGCCATGTCCATATCTTACATATGAAAAAGACAGCTGGCTTTAAAAACACACACACAACATTTTATTGACGTAATGGGGCTCCAAGTCTGTCATTCTCTTTTGTTTGTCTGGTAGAAGGTCCTGCCCACTCTGAGGCACTGGCTTTACATCTGTTACCCCTTTCACCAGTGAGTCTCAAGTCAGGACTCTACAGCTGTCCTGTTCTTTTCAACCTTTCCCCGGATGGAAGAGACAAGACTAGCTGGCTAGTCAGACCTTCATAGCATATTCAGCAAGTCAGTACAGACACTATCATGTCATTGTTTTGTTCTCCCTGTTATTTGGAGAGCGGGTCCATTTATTCAAAAAGGTCATCGAGTTTGTTGATTTTACTGTGTGTTCCTCTTTAATCATTTTACATTGGATTGTATTTGTTAATAAAACAACGTTGCCAAATTGTTAGTTATGATTTCTATCTGGCCATGGACATGCACACATTTGCTTAGCCAATGGAGTGAGTGAAGGAAGAGTAAAAGAGAATCGAGTTGAAAGTCTCTTCTTAGTCCTCCTAAGAAGGACTAATCTGTTGACTTACCAAATAAGACATGTAGACATAGCGAAGAGTCTCTTGTGTTTGAAAGAAGCAAATTCTACTAATTCGGTATTCATGGCTAGGAGCTGTCAATTCTGGGAAGTTGAGTGTATTGGTTAACGACTGTACCAGTTCTGGCCACATGCTACAATTTTCGATTGGTGGAAGAAAGATCAAAGCTCATTTGAGTTGAGTTCTTTTTTAACCAGCTGTTATGTTGAATGAATGAGTGTTCTGTATGTGTGCATGTATATGTATTAATAATTTCAGTAAGCATAATGGAAAAACTTATTCTAATTTCTAGCTCCAAAAATTTATTTTACCTTTTTGATTTTTAGGGGGCCATACTAGGTGATGTTCATGGCTTACTCTAAAAATTTAGATTGCGTCACAATTGGATTTAGGGCACTTCCATACAAACAGACTTTAAAGCCTAGAAATAGTAAAATTAAATTTTAAAAAAAGTATTCAAAGCATGAGTTATGCAAGAAACACAGGGATTCTGTAAAGTGTTTTCATTTTGAAAGAGAAATATATTTTGGACCTAATAGTATTTTTGTCCACGTAACAGCTTTATTTAAAAAAATAATAACAACAAACTGTGACATTGGAGGTGGGAGCAATAGCACAGCAAGTAGGGCATTTGCCTTGCACAGTGCTGACCTGGGTTGAATCCCTGGCATCCCATATGATCCCCTGAGTTTGCAAAGAGTGATTTTTTTAAATTTTATTTATTTATTTATTTATTTATTTATTTATTTATTTTTGGGTTTTAGGCCACATCTGGTCACACTCAGGGGTTACTCCTGGCTGTGTGCTCAGAAATTGCTCCTGGCTTGGGGGGACTATTTGGGACGCCAGGGGATGAACCATGGTCTGTCCTACCTTGGTGCGATAAAAAAAAAAGCCCTACCACTTGCACCACTGCTCCGACCTCTGCAAAGAATGGTTCTGAGTGCAATCAGGAGTAATCCCTGAGCACTGCTGGGTGTGGCCCCAAAACAAAAAACAAACAAACAAACAAAAAAACCCACAAAAACCTTATGGCATAAATAATGAATAATGTAAAATTTTTATATACCTTACACATAGAAGTTTGAACTGATATGACTAAAATTAATATTTATTAAAGTACATTAACAAGTACATTATTTTTCATTATTAAAAAGAATTACAAATCTCTTTTTATTTGAAAGGTTTTTAATTTCATTTTTTTGTTTGCTTATTTTTTGGGGTCACACCTCGCAGTACTCAGGAGTTACTCCTGTTTCTATGCTCAGAAATCACTCTTGTCAGGCTCGGGGAACCATATGGGATGCCAGGATTTGATCCACTGTCCTTTTGCATGCAAGGCAAATGCCCTACCCCCATGCTATGTCTCCAGCCCTGGAAGTATTTTTATTAGCTATAATTACTCTGTGGCTTTTGTGCAATTGAAATAATTAAACCTAAATTTATCTGTATCTACAAGGGAATTTCAGCTTTAAATAACTCAAGTTTGTCCCAATCTTTTAGTGTTTTGGGTCACACCCGGCGGCACTCAGGGGTCACTCCTGGCTCTGCACTCAAAAGTCACTCCTGGCAGGCTTGGGGGACAATATGGGATGCCCAGATTCAAACCACCATCAGTCCTGTATTGACTACAAGGCAAATGCCTTGCCACTGTGCTATTGTTCCAGTCCCTGTCCCAATCTTTTAAACTTTGCTTCTATTCCAACTAGTAAGGAAGAACAGAGGTGTGCTTAATTACTTCTTCATAGTATACCTTACTCCCAAGAAAGCATAATAATGAGACATAATTTGTGGGGGACACACCTGGTGGCACTCCTGGCTTTGTGCTCAGAAACTTACTCCTGGCAGGCTCAGGGGACCATATGGGATGCCCGGGATCTGGCCTATGCCAGCTGGATGCAAGGCAAACACCCAACTCACTGTGCTATTGCTTTCACCCCCTAATGAGACATCACTTAAGGATGTTGTCTGGTAGTCCTTGCTCAGTGCAGAAAGAGAGGCACTTTAACCCTTTATACTATTGGCATAATAGTATACTATTATATTATAATTATGATATATTATATATTATTATAGTATTGGTCTAGTCCCTAAACATGCACAATATTGATGCCTGATCAATCTACCATTTCCTTTGGCTTTTCCCCTTTAGTCTCAGTTGCAAGTATCCCAAAATAGTTTGGAGAGATTATTTATTTTTTTTTATTTTTTTTTTTTTTGGTTTTTGGGTCACACCCAGCGGTGCTCAGGAGTTATTCCTGGCTGTCTGCTCAGAAATAGTTCCTGGCAGGCACGGGGGACCATATGGGACACCGGGATTCGAACCAACCACCTTTGGTCCTGGATCGGCTGCTTGCAAGGCAAACACCGCTGTGCTAGGAGAGATTATTTTAATCTACAAATGAGGTAGAGATCTATTGACTCATAATGTAATATTGGAATGATTTTAAGAACTCATACCCAGATCTCTTCTGTCTTATTAGTAAAGGGCAACAACCACCAACAATAGATTATCAAAAGAACTAAGTATATGAATTTATATAAATTCAGAATGAGAACAAAACAAGCAGGATATAAAACCAGGTAAGAGGGGCCAGAGTGATAAGCCGTGGCGGGGCATTTGCCTTGAAATTGGCTGACCCAGAATGGACCTGGGTTCAATCCCTGGTGTCCCATATGGTCCCCCAATTCGGGAGCTATTTCTGAGCAAATAGACAGAGTAATCTCTGAGCATCACCAAGTATGGCCCCCCAAAACAAACAAACAAACAAAAAAACAGGTAAGATAGAACATCTCTCTTCATTTCATCACCTAAACAGTCTCTACTAAATGTTTTGCATTTGTATGATAATTGCTGATTTTGATTTATAAATCTCAGTGGACATTTCACTTTCTTCTATAATATGATCTACATAGAAGTACTTAGTAGATCTACTTAAATACTATTTTTTTATTGTGGGCAAAGTGAATTACAAATCTTTCACAGTAATATTTAAGGCACATAGTAATAATGAATGAGGGGCATTCCCACCACCAGTGTTGTCCTCCCTCCACCCCTGTTCCCAGCATGCATCCCTCTTCCCCTTCCTCTACCCTGTAATGCTAGTGCAACTGTTCCCCCCATGTGCAGCTTGATGTAGCTTGTTTCTGTTCTTGTTGACTGGATTTCGTATTTAAGTCTGATCATTTTTCATTTCCACCAAATAGACATACAACTGTCTGATCTTGGTCCCATCCATTTTTCTCCTTCCAATTATGATGCCGATCAAGGTGATTCCAGTAATGTGGCTCTATTGGAGATATAAGAAGGGATATGGGAAGAGTCTATGTGGGTGCTTAAATACTGCTTTTTATTTAGGTAATATTTCATCTGACTCAGATTCAACCTTATGTTACTATTAGGGAACAAAGTCATTAAGTGCAGTTCCTTCACTTAGAGGAAAAGGAATCCTCTTTTAAACATTTACCTGTAGAAACCAAAAAGCCTTCTCTTTTAGTAATAGTTTTTTTTTGTTGTTGTTGTTGGTTTGTTTTGTTATTTTTGTTTCTTTGGGGGCCTCACCACACATGGGCTGTTCTCAGCTTTGTATACAAGAACACAGAACTTAGAGGGCATGCAGTGCTGGAGATCAATCTCTGGCCCCCACATACAGAAGCGTCTACTCAGTCTGTTGACTCATCTCCCTGACACTTCTAATGAAGACTCTTCCCTTTCTTCTGCTTTATCTTGGTGTGTTTGGCCTTTGACCTCTGTACTGCATTACTATACAGTGTCTAGATTTCTACTATATTTTTTGGTGTTGGGCCACATCCTGCAAAGCACAGGGGCTACTCCTGGCTCTGAACTCAGAAATTACTTCTGTCAGTGCGTGGGGGACCATATGAGATGCCAGGGATCCAATCTGGGTTGACCATATGGAAAGCAAACACCTTATCCACTGTAGTTCTCTTCGTCCTTTCTACTTAATTTCTTCTTGACAAATAATCCAATGTATAATTTTAATTTTTGTGAGCAGTAATTTCTTTTTTATTTTACTGATGATTATATAGCTTTTAATACTGCTGAAACTGACTTGTTCTGGTTTTTGTTGTTGCTGTTGTTTTGTTTTGTTTTAGAAGAGAAAACAGTCACAGACTGCAACAAAAGTTTTTACACCGAGGAGAGAAAAAAAAACATTGGAAGGCTAAAAACAAGCAATGAACCTAGAAGATCAAGGTTCAACTCTGAGAAACTCCCAAGCAGCCCAAGATCATAGAGCAGGGAATAGTCCCCAAGCTCTCTAAGATGGGCCCCTGCTATAAAAATGTATGAGAAGAAATAAAGTGCACTTTGCTATAAAATATTTAAGCACATTATATAGAACCTGAAAAGTAACATAAAATACAGTGTTTTCACTTTAGCTAAAAGCAAGTCACTGGGAACTTACGTAAATGATATCAATAGCTATAGCAATAAAATTATAAATTTGTACACACACTATATAAACATTTTTTTGTTTTTGTTTATTGGGTCACACCTGGTGATGCTCAGGAGTTACTCTTGGCTTTGCACTCTGATATTGCTCCTGGCAGGCTAGGGGGAACATAGGAATGCTGGGATTCAAACTGGGGTCTGTCCTGTGTTGGACGCATGCAAGGCAAAATGCCTTACCACAGTGCTATCACTCTGGCCCCTATATACAATCTTTTTCTTTTGGTTTTGGGTCACACCCGGCAATGCTCAGGGGTTATTCCTGGCTCTATGCTCAGAAATCACCCCCGGCAGGTTCGGGGGACCATATGGGATGCCGGGATTTGAACCAACGACCTTCCTCATGTAAGGCAAACGCCTTACCGCTGTGCTATCTCTTCGGCCCTATATAGTCTTTTATGTGATTATTATTCAGATAAATTCTAACTGCTTCTGGCTATCATTTTAAATGATAGCTATATAAATAAATATATTTGAAATGAGAGAGGTAATGTGGTGGCTTAGGCACTTGCCTTACATGCAGCTGAGTCCAATTTGGTTTCTAACATTGCATATGGTTTCTCAAGCACCAGCACAAGTGATCTGCCAGGAGTAAGCCCGTAGCGTAGCACAATAGGGTATGGCTCCCCAATGTATGTGTGTATATTTGGAGCCAGTGGCACACCAGGTGGTACTCGGGTGCTATTCCTTATTTTGTGCTCAGCAGTGGTCCCTGACAGTGCTGTAAAGATTCTATGTGGTGCAGGGGATAAAAACTAAGGTGAGAAGACAAGACTTAACCCGTAGATTAGTGCTCTGGTCCTCAAATTAAACATTTTTAAAAATTATACTTTTTTTCGTATACAGTACTTATTCTGTGTCCCTCACTTTAAATGTTATTATTACCATGACTGGGCCATAGATATTGGTTGTCATGTGCACAGTTTAGTTGCTGTGCTCACAAATAAGATTTTGTGTGTGTGTATGAAGTAAGCACATCTGGAAATGCTTAGGGATTATTCCTTGCTCTGCACTCAAGAGTTATTCCTGACAATAATAGGGGACCACATGGGATGCTGGGGATCAAATTCAGGTTGGCCTGAATTTAAGTCAATCACCCTATCCACTGTATTATCCCTCCAGCCTCTGGAATTCTCACATAATTTTGACTGTGTGCTAGAGATCATTCATTGAGGGGGGCATGCCCAGCGGTGCTCAGGGGTTACTCCTGGCTTCTGCGCTTGGGAATCAATCCTGGTGAGCTCAGAGGACCATATGGGATTCCAGGGATTGAATTTGTATAGGCTACGTGCAAGGCAAACTCCCTGCCCGCTGCACTATCATTCCAGTCGCAGATCACTCATTTTGTTCTGGCATCTTCAGAGCCAGTCAGCAGTGGCTCTGCCATCACAGGAGCACAAGGACTACTCTTAGGGCCTGGAACTCAGCCTCCTCTGATTCAGCTTTTCAAGACAGGCATTTTTTCCTCATTTATGTATTCCCAATTTATTATTATTTTTTTAAATTTCCTGGGGCTGGAAAGATAGCATAAAAAGGAAGTTGCTGGGGCATTAGCAATAGCACAGCAGTAGGGCATTTGCCTTGCACATGGCCGACCCAGGATGAACCTTGGTTTGATCCCCAGCATCCCATATGGTCCCTCGGCCAGGAGCAAATTCTGAGAGCATAGCCAGTAGTAACTCCTGAGCATCACAAGGTGTGGCCCCCCCCAAAAAAAATAAAAGTAAGGTGCTTACTTTGCAAATTGTTAACATACATTCACACCCCCAGAGCCACAAATGATCTCCCAATCATAACCAGGAGTTAGTCCTGAGCACAGAACCGTGGAATGGACTATCCTATATCGCTACACTCAAAAAGAATGGTGGGAAGGTTATAATAATATTTTTTTTTTTTAGTTTTTGGGCCACACCCAGTTACACTCAGGGATTACTCCTGGCTATGCACTCAGAAATCACTCCTGGCTTGGGGGACCATATGGGATGCCGGGGGTGGAGGGGTCCGTGCTGGGTCAGCTGCATGCAAGGCAAACTCCCTACAACTTATGCCACCACTCCAGTCCCCGTGGTTATAATAAATTTTGCATATAAGTCATACCTAAATATCTTACAGACTCCTAAATTGCATATGTATAGAGGAAGGCATCCTAAATAAGAAGTAAAATAATTAAGTAGGGCTGGACTGATAGCACAGCGGGTAGGGTATTTGCTTTGCATGTGTCAGACCTAGGTTCCATTCCTGGCATCCCATAGGGTCTCCCGAGAATGCTAAATGTGATTTCTGAGTACAGAGTCAGGAATAGCCCCTGAGCACCACAGGGTGTGCCCCCAAATTGACTAGAAATTAAAGTTCTATAAAGTGATAGATTGTGTAGTCTAAGTCCAACTGAGTTAAAATGTGAAAATAAAGAAATAAAAGCTAGTTGTTTCTAAAAGAATAAAATTAAATCTAGAGGGGCCGGGCGGTGGCGCTGGAGGTAAGGTGCCTGCCTTACCTGCGCTAGCCTAGGACGGACCGCGGTTCGATCCCCCGGCGTCCCATATGGTCCCCCAAGCCAGGAGCAACTTCTGAGCGCATAGCCAGGAGTAACCCCTGAGCGTTACCGGGTGTGGCCCAAAAACCAAAAAAAAAAAAAAAAAAAAAAAAAAATTAAATCTAGAATTGGAGTTGAGAATTGAGCATATTAAGTATCTGAGCTAGAGGTTAGAGAGGTAGTACAAAGACAAAGTAGGAAGAGTGATAGTACAATGAGATAGTACAAAGTATTTCCTCAAGAGGCTACAATTCTGGTTTTATTCCTGATACTGCATACAGTTCCACAGTTCCACAAGTAAAGCCTGGTATAGGCTCTGAGCAAAGAGCAAGTTGTGGCCATCAAAGAGGTGTGATCAGAAACAGAAATCTGGGATGCAAACTAAAATTAATCAATAAAATAAGAATTAGGAAATCAGGGGCCGAAGAGATAGCATGGAGGTAAGGCTTTTGCCTTTCATGCAGAAGGATGGTGGTTCGAATCCCGGCATCCCATATGGTCCCCTGAGCCTGCCAGGAGCAATGTCTGAGCATAGAGCCAGGAGTAACCCTTGAGCACCACCTTGTGTGACCCCCCCCCTCCAAAAAAAAAAGAATTAGGACATCAGAGCATCAGAGAGATAGTACAGTGGGTAGGTTGCTTGCCTTGACCATATACCTTATATACTTGTGTATAAGCTGACCCGAGTATAAGCCTTCCCCCCCCGCCAATTTTACCCTAAAAACTGGGAAAACTTAGTGACTCGAGTATAAGCTGAGGTGGGAAATGCAGCCACCTCTGGTAAATTTCAAAAATAAAAATATATACCCAAAACAATTACAATAATTGAGGAATCCGCATGTTAAATGTTCTTTTAATACTTATTGCTAAAGAAAAACTGTAAACTAGCAACGATAACTTTAAAATCTTAAATAAAGTGCAGAAAACCAATGCTTAACAGGTAATCAAGCTAAATCACAAAGGATAAATTCTTCAAAACCGGATTCCTCCTCCTTCTCACCTGTCTGTCCAAATAGAGCTTCAGCTGTATCTGATGTGAGGGTATCAGCATAGACATTGCCATCATCCCTGAGTTCACAGATATCATCATCACTGCTGTCAGTCTCATACAAAGTGCAGAATAGTGTGTGTTAAATAGTTCAGTGGCACACAATCAGTTCAGCCGCCTACCTCTTCAGTTCAGCCACGACTTGTGGACAGAACTGAAGCACTGTCCCCTCGGGCAGATGGTAGAAGACGACTGGAGACTGGGTACATTTGTATGACCCGAATATAAGCTGAGTTTGGGTTTTTCGATTTTTGTGCTGGAAAAACTCGGCTTATACTTGAATATATAGGTAATCCTTCAAGTCGGCTAGGAGTGATGAACTGCTGAGTGTGACCTACAAACAAAAAGACAACAACAGAAATGTATTGTAAGTCCTTCTCCATTTCTTCGTGTAGGACTTCTTCCTTATCAGAATGTCACTCTGTCCCCAGTTAATGTAGGTGTTGTTCTTTTATCACTTGCTATGGAAGCTATGTCCATTGAGGTTTCTAGCAAATTTCTGCTTAGACTAATCGAACTCTAGATTGGCTCTAGTGGTGGGAGTAGGTAAATATAAGTTCTTATTTGGCCATCATGGCCCCCCTTAGGTCTCCTGATTTTTCGTTTTTATTTTCTGTTTTCTTTTTGACAACACCCAATTGTGTGTAGGGGCCCCACTCATGGCAGCCTCCGAGCATTGCCTGGTACAACCCTCACACTAATCATAATAATAATGAGATATATGTTATAGTGGAGTTTTTAACATATATCTTATTCTTCTATAGAGATTTCATAGATTTTCATATACTATTAGCATATTTCCATTTTTATTATTTTATTTTTAAGCCAGATCCTGAGGTGCCATAAATTGAACTTGGGGCTCAATATGCAAAGCGAAGACTTCATCCAGTGCTTTGAGTTATTTCCTTAGCCCACTGATTTTTTTTAATGAATAAATAAAATAAGTCATTTTCAAAAGCTACCTCAATGTAAGTTGTTCCTGAGCACAATATGATTCGGGGGGGGAGGGGTCAGAGAAATAGAATATCCAGAAAAATATTTGCCTTGTACACAGTCATCCTGATTTGGATTAGGGTCATCTCAGATGGTTTCCCTAGCACTGCCTGATATAAGCCAGAATTAAGCAGGTCTGAGTAGCAGCAGATGTGGCCCAACTCCCTGTATTCTCGAGGAAGAGAATATGATTTAGATAGTTAAATTTAACAGGTTGAATATCTATATTTTCTGTTCCTCTCCAGAAACCTATCAAAACATAATGAGAGAAAATGATCCAGAAAGATATATATTTCAAAGAATAATTTAATGAAAGAGAAGTGAACGAAAGAATGATTCATGGCACCTCTATGTAGGTTTAGAATAGAAAACAGACAATCTAGATTGAAAGTGGGAAACTCTGGGAGGCAGTACTTCAGGAGAAAGTGCAAAACTAAAGAATTTATTTAGTGTGCACAAAACTTAGAAACATAGACGCGTTAGAGAGATAACATGGAAGTAAGGCATTTGCCTCGCATGTAGAAGCTCAGTGGTTCGGATTCCGGCATCCCATATGGTCCCCTCAGCCTGCCAGGAGTTATTTCTGAGCATAGAGCCAGGAGTAACTCCTGAGCACTGCCAAGTGTGACCCAAGAACAAAAACCAAAATAAATAGAAGCATTTTTTACAAATCACAAATGGTGTCTGAAGGGAAAATTGGTCAAACTCTGTAACATTGACTATACTACCTTGGGCTAATGACAGCTTCTTTGAACATAAGTGTCTTCACTGAAATCAGATATGAGTGTATATTTTAAAGAGTCATTATGCAGATATGTTGGAATATCATAGGCGACATGGATTAAAAGTATTTAATACAGGAGCTGGAGAGATAGCACAGCAGTAGGGCATTTACCTTGCACGCAGCAGATTCAGGACAGACGGTGGTTCAAATCCCGGCATCCCATATGGTCCCCAGAGCCTGCCAAGGGCGATTTCTGAATGCAGAGCCAGGATTAACCCCTGAGCACCATTGGTGTGACCCAAAAAGAACAAACAAAAAAAGTATTAAATATATTAAATTTGTATTACAACTAAGCTTCCTTTTCTCTCTGTTCTTCATTTCCTAGAAATCATGTTTCTCCTTAATATTTTAATTTTAAGCCATTATTGTCTATCATGAGTAACTGTATGGTTTTCAACTTACCTTTTTAGATTGTTATCTATGTACATCTGTTTATATGAAGAGATGAATTAGGGGCCATTATGTGCTATACAACAGAACTAATTTCTTTTTTTTGTTTGTTTGTTTTTTTCTTCGAGCCACACTCATTTGATGCTCAGGGGTTACTCCTGGATAAGTGCTCAGAAATTGCCCCTGGCTTGGGGGGACCATATGGGACTCTGGGGGATCGAACCGCGGTCCTTCCTTGGCTAGCGCTTGCAAGGCAGACACCTTACCTCTAGCGCCACCTCACCAGCCCCAGAACTAATTTCTTAATAAATGCCATAATTATATATTATGCAATAGTAGTTAACTAGTTTCTGATATTTTGAGAGAGCAAATTTAATATCAATTATAATTATACATGACTTTCATTTGTCAAAGTTAATTGCTATATAAACGAATCATATTAAATCTTTAAATTGTGGGTAATTTATTATTCCCATTTGTCTGATGAGAAAGCTGAGGTCTGAAAAAGGTGTGTAATTTGTTATTGGCTATCCATTTATTTTATTTTATTTTTGGCTACAACCAGCAGTGTTCAGGGATTACTTCTGTCTCTCCTGGCAATACTAAGGCGATTGAACTAAGGTCAACCACATATATGACAAATGCCTTAATGACTTTACTATTTCTTCAGAATGAATACAGTTTAAATCTTTATTTATTTGCTTTTTGAGCCATACTCAGTGGTGCTTAAGTATTGTGCCTAGCATAGTATTTGTGGGTCACTTGTGACATTGCTTGGGGGTCCATGTGCTACAGGGTCTAACTCAAGTCTCCGGCATACAGATCATCCACTCCAGCCCTTTTATTCTGTTCTAGTATAATACATCATGTATACCAATATTTTTTTTCTGTTATTAATGTTTCTATAGGCTAGGTTGATAGCTGGAGCACCTGATTTGCATTCTGGACCCTCAGGCTTGATCCCCCATTGTCGGGTCTCCTGAGCGTCTGCGAGTGACCCCTCTCACTGTGCCAGGAATACCTTCTAGAACTACTCTGTATTAATATAAGCAAACTAAGAAACAAAAGTAATAAATGGGGCCAGAGTGATAGCACAGTGTTAGGGCATTTGCCTTGCATAAATTCTACCCAGGACAGGCCTGGGTTCAATTCCCAACATCCCCTTGGGTTCCTGAGCCTGCCAGGAGCTATTTCTGAGCACTGAGCCAGAAGTAGCCCCTGAGCACCACCGGGTGTGGCCCAAAACCAAAACAAAACAAAAGGATAAGTGCTGATAAATATGTAATTCATGTTTCAAATTTTAGCCCAGGAGATTAAAGATCGTGAAAACAATAATCTGAAAAACTATATATTGAAAACTATACTATATTATACTGTTGAAAAGAAGAGACACAAAGAAATTGAAAGATATTTTGTACTCATGGATTGTAGAAGAAATCATCAAAAACAGCTATTCCCTAAAGTAACATAGACATTACTTTATATTATCAAAGCAATCTGTATCAAATTCTCAACTGTTTATTTTTTATAGAACAAAATAAAAGTGAATAATAAAATGTATTTGAAATTACAAAAAACTTTTTTTTTTCTTTTGGTTTTTGGGCCACACCCGGTGGTGCTCAGGGGTTACTCCTAGCTGTCTGCTCAGAAATAGCTCCTGGCAGGCACGGGGGACCATATGGGACACCGGGATTCGAACCAACCACTTTAAGTCCTGGATCGGCTGCTTGCAAGGCAAACGCCGCTGTGCTATTTCTCCAGGCCCAGAGAAAAAGAAATTTAAATGGATCAAGTGCCTAAATGCAAAATAATGATAGCCATAAATGCATAGTTTTGTAGTAAAAACAGAAGATAGAGTGGGTCCCAAAGGATAGTATAGCAGGTGTGACTAGTACTTGTCTATCAGGGTTTGACTTTCAGCATCCCTTATGAGTATGGGTATAAATGGTAGTCAATGCTTCCATTTGTCTTATAATCACTGATTTTGGTTTTGAAATCTTAATGGATATTGTCATTTTCTTTCACGCAACATAACGTACATAGTGATACGTGGTAGACTTATTTAAATATTATTATTTATAAGGTAACATTTCAGCTTTCCTTCACTGACACATATACAATAGACCCAACTTAATGTTACTTTTAGGGCAAAGAGGTATAAATTGAGTAAATATTTCTTCACTGATAGGAAAAGGCATCTTCTTTTGAAATTTAACCTGTACAAACCAAAATCCTTCTCCTGTAGTGATGATTTTTTTGGCTTGTTTGTTTCTTTGAGTCTACATCACACATGGACTATTCCCAACTCTCTGTTCAAGGTCACAGGTACTCAGTGGACCATGCTGGTGATCAAACTCTGATCACCACATACAAAAGATTTTACTCAGCCCATTTAAGCATCTTCCAGAATTTTGCAGGGAAGATTCTTTATCTTTTGTTTTATTTTCATGCAATTTGGCTTTTGACCTCTATGCTGCAATACTATATAGCATTTAAATTTCTACTTAATTTTTTTGGCCCTTTTTGAGGATTTATTTTGTTTTAGGACCACATCCAACCATGCTCAAGGACTACTGCTGGTGATGCTTGGAGGAGCATATGAGATATGGGGTCCATATGCAAAGCAAGGCTCTTTTTTCTGCTGGGAAAATAGCTATGGTAGGCTAGCCTTCTATGTGTTTTTTGACTTTGGTCTTAGATAGTCAAGTCATTAACCCACTTTTGAATCAAGTTTTTTTTTTTTTTTTTTTTTTTTTTTTGGTTTTTAGGTCTCACCCGGCAGTGCTCAGGAGTTACTCCTGGCTCCATGCTCAGAAGTCGCTCCTGGCGAGCACGGGGGACCATATGGGACGCCGGGATTCGAACCGATGACCTTTTGCATGAGAGGCAAACGCCTTACCTCCATGCTATCTCTCCGGCCCCTTGAATCAAGTTTTTAAATCAAGTTTTATTCTTTTACATGTGGCTAACCAATTTTTCACTACCATTTATGAATGAGTTTTCCCATTTTTTATTTTATTTTCTTAGTTCTTTTGTCAATAGATTAATTGCCCATATTTGTGGACTTATTTCTGGGCTGTCAATTGAACTCCACCTATTTGTTTCTGATTTGAGTTTTTGTTTTGTTCTGTTTTGGGACCATATTTGAGTGAGCTCAGGGTTCACTCTTGCCTTTATGCTACGAGGATCACACCTGGTAGACACACATGCAAGGTGCTTGATAGATATTTCTTAGAAGAAGAAATACAACCGTCTAACAAAAACATGTGGGAACAGCGTAGAAGATGTGTATCTTGACTTATTATTAGGGAAATGCAAATTAAAACACAATGAAATATTACAGCAGCAAGAATGTCTACATTCTCATACATTGCAAGCTGAGAATAGAAAGTATAGACAAGAATATGAAGCAAATGGAATCCTTTCACACTGTTTCTAGAAAACAGTAGGGGGCTTCCTCAGTAATAAAAAAAATTCTATGTGAACTAGTCATTTCACTTCTGGGTATTTATTTGAAGAATAAGCCAACAGTAATTTGGAGAGCTCTATTCACTGTCATGCTCATTTTCACATTCACTCTAACCAAGTGTGAGCATGACCTAAGTGTCCACTGAAAGGTGACTCTATAGAGATGAGGCACAGACACGCAATGGAACATTACTCAGCTGCAAAGAAAATGAAATACTTGGAACAACATGTATAGACTTAGGGGGTATCATATTAAATTAAATGCGTCAGAGAAAGAAATACCACATATTACTCAGGTACCGAACAAACTAATGAACAAACAAAACACATTATACAACTGTAAAAACAAAGTAATGGTTTTGAGAAGGAAGTAAGTCAAAGGAAGGAAAAACAGGTGAAAAGAATAGGGAGTAGCTTCATAGCTAAGTTCCTTCTTTGCAGCAACTTTTTCCAGGAGCAGTTCGCAATACCAGGAACTGTAATGGTCCCCCTCCCCACAACAATAACAACAACAACAATAACACCACCAACAAAAAGATTCAATTAGTGTGTTTCTGAAGGATGCAAATTAGATTTTTTGTGATGAACGAAGATACTGATTTATAATGCTAAAGGCCTGCAACCTTTATAATATTTTGAACAATATTGTTATCTCAATGAAACAATGAAAACAAAACAAAACTTGAGGAGCCCCAGGAGACCCAAGAGACAGATTGGAATTTATTCTTATTCTCAGCACCTTCTGGTTGCCCCCAAAAGAAGCCAAACAGTCAAAAAACAGCTTCGATTCTGTAGCAACAGTAGTGATTTGTTCTTTTTTTGTTTTGTTTTTTGGGTCACACCCGGCGCTGCTCAGGGGTTACTCCTGGCTGTCTGCTCAGAAATTGCTCCTGGCAGGCACGGGGGACCATATGGGACACCGGGATTCGAACCAACCACCTTAGGTTCTGGATCAGCTGCTTGCAAGGCAAACACCGCTGTGCTATCTCTCCGGGCCCTAGTGATTTGTTCTTGACGGGCACCATTTTCAGTTCCTTAGTAGCTGTAGGCACCTTTGGTTTCCTCAAGTCAACAAGATTCACATACTCCCTTCATTTGTTTGCTTTGATGGATTGATTTGCGCACTTCTTCATTAAATATTAAACCTTGCTCACTATGAGATAGGAATACTACTTGGCTCTGGGAATTCCTAGACTCTTCATCTTCAATCACATCAATTGGAGCTCTGTCTCTGCAAGTAATCTGTAACATTTGTGAATAAGGTTCTGGGCGGGGCAGGGGTGTCCAATGGCTAGAGAGCATGCTTATAGGAAGTCTGAGTTTGATCCCTGGTCTTGCCATTTCCCCCCAGTACTATTGGGAACTACCCTTAAGCACTGATCCAGGACTAACTCCTCATGATTTTTGGCTGTGGGCCCTAACTGGGAAAAATAAATAAATACATACATAAATAAACAAATAACTATAAATAAACACCTAACTTCTTCTAGAGAAAGTCAGGCTTAGTTTAGGCCAGGTTATCCCTAAATTATTCAGAATGGGAAGGTTTTTAGTAGAAATTTGTTCTTTATTTCTGTGAGAGGTGGCCACAGAGATGGCTTTGGCATTATTCTTTTGTTGTTATTTATTATTGTTATTATTATTGTTTTTTTGACTACACCAGGTGATGCTCAGGGGTTACTCCTGAGCTCAAAAATTACTACTGGCAGGTTTGAGGAACCATATCTGATGCTGGGAATGAAACCTGGGTTGGCCTGATGCGTTCAAGGAAAATGCCCTCTTGCTGTGCTGTTGCTTCAGCAACTTTTTTATTATTTTGCTAGGACCCACACTCAGAGGTCTGCTAGGGTTCCTGCCTCTGTGACTGGGTATATGCTAGCTGGCACCTCTGCCTTTTGAGCTATCTTCCCTGCCCTAGCATGATTATGCCTTTAAAGCATTTTTTATAAAGGCCAAGACTTATAATCATTGTCTTTATAATCACTATAATATTTATATCACTGCCTCTAATTTCCTCTTCTATAGGAGGCAACATTCTGATCTTGATCTTAATGAACTAGCTTGTAATTGCTAGACAACTCTATCTGTTGATTTTGGATATTAGTTTACAAATCTGCAGCAAACCAGGATTAGATTTTTTGTGGCTCAGATCACCTAAGCATTTGGGAAATTTGACTTCAGATTCCATGATCCATTGCTGTGTTAGGCTTCCTCTGACTTTGCATTCCCGATATCTCTATGAGAAGGAGTATAGAAGATTCTGATGCTATCAAGGCTCTCATTAGTTATGTTTCTGCTGCTCTGGTCACAGAGAGGTCTGGGGTAGGGGTCAGGGAGACAAAAAACGCTAACAAGTTCCTGAGGTGAAGAGTTTAAAGTGGAATAAGGGGCTAAGAATACAATAGTCAGAATGTTCAAAGTCACTTTGGGTTGGTTACTTAGCTTTTCTCAGTTGCTTACATATTTATAAATAAGTGGCAGCAATTTCATTGTTAGAAGTAAATAAGGTAAATCCTCCAAAATGCCTCAACCAGATGGTTTACTTTATTTTATATATACATATATGTATATGTATATATACTTATTTTTATTTTTTCATACCTTGAACACTATGATTACAAACAGATTTGTAGTTGGGTTTCAGTTATAAACAAGAACACACCTCATTCACCAGTGCAACCTTCCCACCACCAAGCCTCACCCCTTCTTAAACCCCTGCCTGTATTTTAGACAGACATTCAATTTCTCTCACACACACTATCATTGTGATGATAGTTTTAGTGTAGTTATTTCTCTAACTGAAATCACCACTCTTTGTGATAAGCTTCATATTATGAGAGGTCCTTCCACCCCTCATCTCTATTGTCTCTGGGTATTATTACCACAATGTCTTTTATTTTTCTTAAATCCCATAGATGAGTAAGACTATTCTGTGTCTATCCCTCTCTGACTTATTTCACACAGCATAATAGTTTCCATGTCCATCCATGCGTAGGAAAAGTTCATGATTTCATTTATCCTGACAGCTGCATAGTATTCCATTGTGTATATGTACAACAGAATCTTTAGCCACTTATCTGTTGGGCATCTGGGTTGTTTCCAGATTTTGTCTATTGTAAATAGTGCTGCAATGAATATAGGTGTGAGGAAGAGATTTTTGATTTGTGGTTTAGTGTTCCAAGGGTTTATCCTTAGAAGTAGTACAGCTGGACATATGGGAGTTTAGTTTCCAATTTTTTGAGGAATCTCCATATTGTTTTTCCATACAGGCTGAACTAGACGGCATTCCTACCAGCAGTGAATGAGAGTTCCTCCCCCACCTTGTCACCTCCAGCACTGATTGTTCTTGTACTATGTGATGTGTGCCAATCTCTGTGGCGTGAGACGGTACCTCATTGTTGTTTTGATTTGCATCTCCCTGATGATCAGTGATGTGGAGCATTTTTTCATGTGTCTTTTGGCTCTTAGTATTTCTTCTCTGAAGAAGTGTCTGTTTGTTTCTTCACCCCACTTTTTGATGGGGTAAGATAGTTATTTTTCTTGCTAAATGCTGTCAGTACCTTGCATATCTTAGATATTAAACACTTATCTGATGGGTATTGTGAGAATAGTTTCTCCCATTCTGTAGAAGGCCTTTGTATCCTACTCACTGTTGTTGTATTAAATAATTAAGGATGGGGCTGGATGGGGCTGGATGGCGATGGATGGAGGTGGATTTCTCTGTCTGCCATCCCAGGCCACCGTGGCTCAGCAACCCCATGAACCGGCGAGTTTCAGGCCCAGGTGAAACGCGAAATCACTCACTCACAGGCAGGCTTCAGGAAGAATCATTTTTATTTAGGCCCTAGCCACCACATGTGTGTGGCCTACTCATAACCTTTCAAGCATACAGCCATCCTAGGCTTGCCATGCGTCTTATCCTCTTTCAGCCATCTCCCTCAGAGAGCCCAGCAGGGCCAAAAGGCAAAAGCCCCTTAATCCCTTGGCTTCCGGGTTTATCTACCTATTCCAAGACCCCTCCCAGGAATGGGCCGGGCTTTGCAGGTAAAGTCACACCTATTATCCGGTACCCAAGACCCCTCCCAGAAATGGGTGGGTCTCAGGTCGCTACACGTAAATCCAGGGTGGAGTAATAACTGTTTCCATTGAAGTTCAGAAGCTTCTAAGCTTAATATATTTCTATTTCTTTATCTCTGCTTCCACCTGTTTGGAAAACAGTGATGTTTTCATCTTAAAGATACCTTTAGTTTCAATGTCATAGAGTTTTTACCTACATATTCTTCAATATAACTTATGGTTCTAAGTCTTATATACAGATTTTTATCCATTTTGATTTGACATTTGTGCATGGGGTTAGATGGAGGTCTGAGTTCTCATTTTTGCATGTGGTTGACCAGTTATCACAATGTCACATGTTGAAGAGTCTTTTCTTGCTCCATTTTGCATTTCTTGCTCCTTTATCAAAGATTAATTGATTGTATGTCTGGGGAACATTTTCTGAATACTCAAGTCATTCCATTGATCTACGAAACTGTGTTTATTCCAATACCATGCTCTTTTAATGACTATTGCTTTGTAATAGGAGTTAAAGTTAGGAAATTGATGCCTCCCATCTTTTTTTTTTTTTTTTTTAGTTGCTTTGGCTATTTGTGGGTGTTTATTGTTCCAAATGATATTAAGGAGTGTTTGATCCATGTCTTTGAAAAACATCATGGGCATCCTTAGAGAAATTACATTAAATCTGTGACAAAGCTTTGGGGAGTATTGCCTTTTTTTTTAACGATGTTAATCCTCATAACCCATGAACAGAGTATGTGTCTGTATTTCCTTATGTTCTCTTTTATTTTATTTTATTTTTTGGTTTTTGGGCCACACCCGGCGTAGCTCAGGGGTTACTCCTGGCTGTCTGCTCAGAAATAGCTCCTGGCAGGCACGGGGGACCATATGGAACACCGGGATTCGAACCAACCACCTTAGGTTCTGGATCTGCCGCTTGCAAGGCAAACGCTGCTGTGCTATCTCTCCGGCCCCAGGTCCTTCATCTCTTTAGTTAAGTTGACTCCAAGGTATTTGAGTTTGTGTGGCCCTAATGTGAATGGGATTTTTTTTTTCATGTCCATTTTATTCTCTGTCATTATTTGTGTATAAGAAATTTTTTTGATTTTTGAGTGTTAACTTTGTAGCCTGCCACTTAGCTTTGCAAATTTATTGTTTCTAGAAGCTTTTTGGTAGAGTCTTTAGGGTTTTCTAAATATAGTATGTCATCTGCAAACAGTAAGAATTTGACTTTTTTTTATATACAGATGCGATGCATTTGATATATTTTTCTTGCCTAATTTCTATGGCAAGTACTTTCAATACTATGCTGAATAGGAGTGGTGACAGGGGGCAGCCTTGTCTTGGAACATACTTTAGAGGAAAGGCTTTTAGATTCTCTCTGTTGAAAATGATATTTGCCATTGGTGTTTGGTATTGACTTGAATTAATATACCATTGGTTTATAGTATATAGACAAGCCAATGACTATATTGAGAAATATACAGTCATTGGCTTAACTATATTGAGAAAAATTACTTCCATTCCCATCTTGTTGAGAGTTTTTATCTTAAATGTGTGTTGGATCTTATTGAATGGTTTCTCTGTGACTATTGATATGTTCATGTTTTTTGTTTTTCTTTTGTTGATATGAAGTAATATATTGATTAATTTACATATGTTAAAGCACCCTTGAGTTCCTGGAATGAAACCTACTTGGCCATGGTGTATGACCTCTTGATGAGGAATTGGATTCTATTTGCCAGGATTTTGTTGAGGATTACAGACTCAAAACGAGGCTTAAAAGAAAAATTGAAAGGTATACTTTTAAACAAGACAGACCAACAGACACATCAAACTTCTATATAAAGATGACACTAAATCTCATGACAATTATCTCTCTCTCAAAGCAAAACAAAACAAAACAATTTAGGGGCTAGAGAGATAGCACAGTGGTAGGAGCGTTTGCCTTGAATGCAGCAGATTCTAACAGACGTTGGTTCTAATCCCGGCATCCCATATGGTCCCCCATGCCTGCCAATAGTGACTTCTGAGCTCAAAGCCAGGAGTATCTCCTGGGCACCACTGGGTGTGATCCAAAAATCAAAAACCAAAACCAAAACAAAACAAGACAATTATCTCTCTCAATGTCAATGGATTAAATGCTCCAGTTAAGAGACACAGATACAAATATATATGTATATATATATGTGTATATGTATATACACACAAATATAAATGGATACAAATGCTGAATTCAACATTCTGCTGCCTACAAGAAACACATCTGAATAGTCAGAAAGAACAAACTAAAAATCAAAGGTTGGAGAACAATAATCCAAGCATACAAACCTCTTAAAAAAGCTGGAGTGGCCATATTAATATCAGAATACACAAACTTTAGACATAGAAAAGTGACAAAGATAGACACTTTGTAATAATTAAGAGACATGTAGAACCTTAAACATGTACACACCCAATGAGGTACCAGCAAAATATTTAGTACAATTGTTGACAATCTGAAAGACAACATCAATAGTAACACAATAATTGTGAGAGACCTCAACACTGCCCTATCTCTTACTCCTGAATGGTCAACCAGACTGAAAACTAACAAGAATATACTTGTTCTGAATATGAAATGGAAGTGGCCTAGTAGAATATATACAGGGCACTCCATTCCCAGAAATCTGGATACACATTCTTCTCCAATACAGATTGGTCATTCTCTAGGATAGACATGCTGGCCCATAAAACATACCTCCATAAAATCAAGAGGATAGAAATTGTAGAGACTACCTTTTCATATCACTAGGCACTGAAATTAGAGGTGAGCTACAAAAAGACACAGAAGAAAAAAATTTAAAACCTGAAAATTAAATTGCTCACTACTAGAATAGTCAGAGATGAAATCAAAGAGAAAACAAAAGATTGCTGGAAACAAATGCAAATGAAGACACAAATGATCAGAATTTGGGAGACACCTCAAAAGCAGTACTAAGAGGAAAATTTATAACTTTCAAGCACACATCAGTAAGAAAGAATGGGCTTACATAAATAAACAATTGACACAACTTATAAGATTAGAAAATGATCAACAAAATGAACCAAAAATAGGTATGGAAAAGGAAATAAGAAAGCTTAGAGCAGAAAGCAATAAATTGGACATCCAAAACACAATGCAAATAATCAAATAAAGCAAAAGTTGGTTCTTTAAAAAAATAAACAAGATCAAGAAATCACTAGCTGGGGCCGGGAAGGTGGCACTAGAGGTAAGGTGTCTGCCTTGCAAGCACTAGCGTAGGATGGACTGTGGTTTAATCTCCCGACATCCCATATGGTCCCCCCAAGCCAGGGGGGATTTCTGAGTGCATAGCCAGGAGTAACCCCTGAGCATCAAATGGGTGTGACCCAAAAACCAGAAGAAAAAAAAAAAGAAACCACTAGCTAAACTCACAAAGAAAGAGATAGAAACTTAATAAACAAAATAAGATATGAAAAGAAGGAGATCACTATAGATACAACAAAAATTCAAAGGGTAATCCAATACTGCTTTGAGATACATTATGTGACAAAACATGAGAGTCTGGAATAAACAGATAAATTCTTGGACTCATTATTTTCCATGGTTGAACCAGATTGATCTAACATATCAAATAGACCTCAAAACTAATATTGAGAAAATTAAAATGGTAATCAAAAGTTTTGCCAACAACAAAAGCCCAGGCCCAGATGGACTCACTAAGGAATTCTTTCAAACCTTCCAGGAGGAAGTACTACCGATCTTTTTCAGACTCTTCATGAAATTGAAGAAACAGAAACACTCCCAACTAATTTTTTTGAAGCTAACATCTCCCTGATACCAAAAGCAGACAGAGTTGCTGCAAACAGGAAAACTATAGACAAATATCACTCATGAATACAGATACAAATATCCTCAAAAGATTGTTTACTTTAGGTTCTGCTCTGTATCTCCTTGGTGTTAAGTTGTGCTGAGAATACATCATTCAAAAATTTCCAGTACCTTTTTGTATATTTTTCTCTCATCTCTCTGAGGACCATGCGGTTTCCCTGGCTTGTCTCACATGTCTGTCAGGGACTGGATCTCCAGTTGGTGGCTTTTCAACTGATCATTCTTTCTTGAAATTGCAACTACTCTGAAATCTCACAAGTAAGTCTAAGGAATCTTACATTTGGAGCAAAGTGAACCGATTGATTTCACTTACCTGGTTGTCACCTCTCTGCAGTCCTTTTTGATATTTATTTCAACTTGTACCAGAATACATAATACCACCAAGAAGAAATTTATACAGTCTCAGAAATTATGAAAGGCCAGTAAGACCATTCCCAAATGTATGATTTAAACTTTATTGTTAATGGAATGTGGAATTACATTAACAATGAAGTGTACGACACATAATGCCTTTTCTCTGTTATGCAGAGCCAAGCTTATTACAATGTGAGTACATGACCCCATGTGGAGTTACAAAATCAAATGTGGGTCTCACAAGGCTTTTTTAAGACATAGAATGTATTTTATGAATAAAGCATTCAAATATTGTCCGTAACCCCCACTATCATTTTATAGCTCTTACCAAGAAATGATCAGGCTTTTAACAATAGAAAGTATATAGTTTTTCTTCTTTTTTTAAGTCATGCTCTCACCATTTATTTTGGTTTTGCCTTATAGTCTTCAATTTTATGTCATTTATACATTTATCATTAAGTTTGATAAAGATAAGACTTGGAGCTGATCATTTATGTTAAAGGATGTTGAGGTGGCATTGGGTTGATATAGTTCATGTAGAAAGGGGAATTTGCCCTCTCTTCTTTCCTCAGTGTTCTACAGAAGTATCAGCCTAAACCTAAGTGTCTGTGAGGTATTGGGAGCCATTATTTTTTTTTTTCTGAGGTATGGTGGTACAACTGGGTCACTATTCTGCTGTGAAAAGAGTGGCAGTTGACAGGATCTCTAATGGTGGGGTGAGTGCGGGACGGCTTGACTTCATCCTATTTTAGGAAACACTCAGAGATTTCAGACCTGTAGACTGATTTTACCTGAAAAGATGTAGCTGCTCATATTATATAGAACACTGGGATTGGGTTAGAGAGATAGTACAGGAAATAAGCCACTTAACTTACATGCTATATCAGCTGGAACCAACGGTTTGAATCCTTAGTCCTATGTATTGATCCCTAAACACAGTCAATGAGTCATCCTTGAGCAGTGTCAGGAAAGGCTCCAGAACACCGCCAGGTATGGCCAAATCCCACACCCATTTCTCCTCCCAACCACAAAAAAATAGCAAACTAAATACTGGGATTTTACATTGCTATGCTTGGTGGTGAAATTTTTGTTATAGTTTAAGTAACTATTGTAAATCATTGATTTATTTTAGATCAATGTATAGGTAGTTGTAGTATGCAAATAGACTATTTCTAATTATATAATTTTTCTGAGCTCTAAATATTGGATATATAGTAGGAAATATTCATATTCACAATACTTGGGAAATTGTAGATATTTCAACCCTGGGAATATCAGGAATATTTCAATACTAGAAATAATGGCACTTTCAAAGTAAACCATCTATTTACATATAAACATCCTCATTCAGCATGAGTGAATACCTTTCTCAATTATAAAGTGGCAGCAACTGCAACAGTTAAATCCTAAGACATAGATCCTAGATTAAAGAGATTGAGTATATCACAAAATCAAAAGACAGGGTCCGCAGAGATAGCACAGCGGTAGGACGGTGGTTTGAATCCTATCATCCTATATAGTCCCCCGAGCCTGCCAGGAGCGATTTCTGAGTCTAGAGCCAGGGGTAACCTCTGAGCGCTGCTGGGTGTGACCCCCCCCTCAAAAACACAATTTTTCAAACAAAAATTTAGCCTTTGTACCAATGTGTAATCATTCTTAAAGCTATTTTGAATTGCGGCTAGATTTCAGGCTATGCTTTTGCAATCTCAGTCAAACAATTTCAGGACTTTGTGGGAACAGAGACACTGCAGCTCTTTCCTCTTGGCACTATCTATCTTTTGCTGAAAGACCAGTAGTTTTCATTTTTAAAGTGACTCAAGAAAGTCAATGGACAATCAACACAGTATTGTCACTTCAAAATGAGTCATCCAAGTTCCTTACAGTCCACTTTAACCCTTCTCTTTCTTCAAGACACATGAAATCAACTTGTGTGGTCAGTTAATTGGTGACTTTGACTACGGAATTTTGTGAATTTCATTGAATTGGAAATATATTTCAAATCAACCCAAAACATTGAAAAACACAACTTACTGTGAAGTTCCTATTAAAACTTTTGTAATACACTGATCTTTGTTGTCTTTGTTTATCACTTGCACACTAATCTCATATTCTGTTTAGTATAATTTTATGTCATCCTTTACTTATGTGCATTTTAATTTATCAACTTATATCCCTTTGCTTCCCTATCAATAAAGTATGACTCCATAAGACTGTTAGGGAACTGGGGCTGAGTTGTTCAGTGGTCTGAGTATTCTACATTTGGGAGACTAATTATAGCTGATGTCATCAATAAATTGTGCATTTTTTAATTTTCTTTAAAAAATTGAATAGTTTTTATTTATCATTTTCGAGACCACACCTAAGTGAGCTTAGGACTTACTCCTGGTTCTGTTCTCAGAGATCACTCCTGACAGTGCTGTGGGGATCACATGTTGTTTCACTAGGGATTGAATCCCAGTCTGTAGCATATAAGGCAAGCACCTTACCAGTTGTACTATATCTTCAGTAAAAAAACTGTATCTTTCTTTTTGAAGCAGACTCATAAACTTTCGACTATAAATTATTATAGTTATTATTATTATTATTATTATTATTATTTTGGTTTTTGGGTCACACCCTGCAGCACTCAAGGGTTATTCCTGGCTCTATGCTCAGAAATCACTCCTGGCAGGCTCGGGGTACCATATGGGATGCCAAAATTCGAACCACCGATCTTCTGCATGCAAGGCAAACACCTTACCTTCATGCTATCTCTCCGTTCCCTTAGTTCATGTTTTCTGTGAAAGGAAGAGTAAATAACCTTATTAGGGTATGATTGGGGGAAATTTTTTGTGTGTTTCAATCAAATTCACTATAAGCAAAATGAATTAAAGTAGCAAATCTATGAAGTTAATTTATTATTGATATTTTAATGATAGGTTTTATAATTATATCCATTGTTATATTTTACTAAATTAAAATACGTTAGTACAGGTGGATTTAGTGTGAGCAAGTTTCCAAAAGAAACAAAGCTAGCAGTTTTAGGACCTTGGATAACCTGATTTCTTTGCTTGGAACATGCTGAAATGTCCAGAGAACTATCACAGTCCCTGATGCACTGAAGTCAGCACAAGTACACAACCAGTACCCTGGGTTACCCAGGGTATGTAATGAGACTTTTGCTGGAAGTCAGGTTGAGGCTTGTTTATCTCACAGCTTTCAGAAAGGAAAGGGAATTAATTCCCAGTCCCCCTATCTTGGAAGGACAGGGGAAGCAGTTCCAGTCATATAGATCCCCAGTAAATAATCCACACATATATGAGGGTAAAAAGAGGCAAGATACTCGAACACAAGATGTTTACCAGCCAACCAACCAGCTGCTCCAAATCTGGAGCTAGCAAACCTGCTGCAAAAGGCCCCTTATTTATTCAGATCCATACACCCTCCCACTCCTAAAAATGGGGAGAGGGAAAAAGCAGACAGAACAAACACAAAAAGAAATATTATAAAGGCCTTCATATACCTCACATAGGTAGATATTGTGGTTTTTCCTCACAGGCTTCAGCATGAACTTAGTATTGTTTCAGCTTTGCTTTTTATGGATTTCTGCCACACTTCTAGTCAATTTGTGACAAATTTAAAAATATTCATGGTGGGCCCGGAGAGATAGCACAGCGGCGTTTGCCTTGCAAGCAGCCGATCCAGGACCAAAAGTGGTTGGTTCGAATCCCGGTGTCCCATATGGTCCTCCGTGCCTGCCAGGAGCTATTTCTGAGTAGACAGCCAGGAGTAACCCCTGAGCACCACCGGGTGTGGCCCAAAAACCAAAAAACAAAATAAAATAAAAAAAATATTCATGGTAACAAACATTTATGGGACATTATAGAGCTCACTAGTGGAATGACACAGTTTTGTCCAATCTAACCTCCCTACTTTGGAGCTGCATGGACAGCAGGAATAGAAGTCCACTTAAATGGAATTGTTCCATGAAAATGTTGACACCCGAGAGGAGCATGGAACCACCATTAGGTCCGTCTTGAAGTTGTTGGATATGGAATGAAGTCAAGGTCTCAATATTCTAGATCAGAATGAGAAGGGTAGGATATGAGTAGATGATCTGCTTTTGTAGAGGGTACCTGAAGTCATGAAACCGTTGGAAACCAATTTATATGTTCTACTTGGTGGTGGACTACCCCAGCAACCCTAACCTTTGGCCTATGTTCATCACATGTTCAAATGCCTACCTTCTCTTCTTCAAACATTTAATTGTCTAATAAGATTAATTGATTCATACATTGCTGATTGCAGTTCTGGGATCAAATCCAGAGCCTCAGACAATAGTTCTATCACCAAGCAAATTACTTAACCAACAACTTCTTTGCTTAGTAGAATCCTGCACACTCCTTAAGGCCCTTCTTGGTTTTTTTTTTGTTTGTTTGTTTGTTTTGTTTTTGGGCCACACCCGGCAGTGCTCAGGGATTACTCCTGGCTGTCTGCTCAGAAATAGCTCCTGGCAGGCACAGGGGACCATATGGGACACCGAAATTCGAACCAACCACCTTTGGTCCTGGATCAGCTGCTTGCAAGGCAAATGCCGCTGAAGGCCCTTCTTGTTAATAACCCTTTTATTTGCTTTTTCTTTAGAGGAAAGGCTTTCGTTTTTTTTCAATTAAATATAATATTTGCCATTGACGTGTGGTAGATGGCCTTTAATATTTAGAAAAGTTCCTTCCATTCCCATCTTATTGAGAGTTTTTTTTTTTATCACATGAATGGGTATTGTACCTTCTCAAAAGTTTTCTCTGCAACTATTGATATGATCATATGGTTCTTATTTTTTTGGTTGATATAGTGTATTATGTTAATTGATTTCTAAATATTAAACCATCCTTGCATCCCTGGAATGAAACCTTGGCCATGGAGTATGACCTTTTTGATTAGGTATTGGTTCATATTTGCTAGATTTTTTTGAGGATCTTTGCATCTGTGTTCATATGGGATATTTGTTTATAGTTTTCTTTCTTCTTCTTCTTTTTTTTTTTTCTGGGTCACACCAGAGGGCAGCTGTGGCCCTCAGGGGTTAGGTCTGGATCTCTGTTCAGAAACCATTCCCAAGAGGCTTAGGGGATCATATGGGATGCTGGGAATCAAACCCAGGTCTGTCCCATGTCAGAGGTGTGCAAGGCAAATGCCGTACCACTGTGCTATTTCTCTGGCCCTATAGTTTTCTTTTTTTCAGCAACTCTGTCTCCTTTTGGTATCAGAGTAATGTTAGCTTCGTAAAAACTATTTGGTGGTGTTTCTGTTTCTTTAATTTCCTGAAAGAACCTGAAAATAATTTGTAGTAGTTCCTTTTGAAAGGTTAGAAAGAATTCAGTAGTGAATTCTTTTTGTTTTTGGCAAGACTTTTGATTACCATTTTTATTTCTTCAATAGTGATGGGTCTGTTTAGATATGGTAGATCATCCTGGTTCAAATGTGGAAGATTATAGGACTTCAAGAATTTATTTTATTTATTTGTTTATTTATTTATATTTTTGTTTTGGGTCACACCTGGCATCGCTCAGGGTCTACTCCTGGCTCTATGCTCAGAAATGGACCCGGCAGTCTCGGGGGACTATGTAGGGTGCCGGGATTTGAACCACTGTCCTTCCGCATGCAAGGCAAATACCGTACCGCTGTGCTATCTCTCAGGCCTCAGGACTCCACGAATTTATGAGTTTTTATATTATCTTGTTTTGTGGCAGAGTTTCTCAAAGTAGTCTCTTTAGTATCTGTAGTGGTCTCCCCTTTTCATTTCTTGTTGGGAGCTGCCTGGCTAGCCGGGGACATGCAGAAGGAGCTGCCCTAAGTAAGGAGTTCATGTGCCAAATGGTGCAAAAGGACATAGCCTTTATTGCATAGTCGTAGCTCTCACTATTCCTGTCCTTATTTGGTGAAGAGCAGAACACTCCTGGAAGTAGCTGTGTGGTGAGTGCATGATGGCCTTATATAAGAAGAAAAATATAAACATTCATGGGTTATGTAATTCTAACAAGTGATCCTTATGTAACCACTTTATATAACCTCTGCCTTAAAATATGAGCTTAGGGGGCCGGGCGGTGGCGCTGGAGGTAAGGTGCCTGCCTTGCCTGCGCTAGCCTAGGACGGACCGCGGTTCGATCCCCCGGCATCCCATATGGTCCCCCAAGAAGCCAGGAGCAACTTCTGAGCGCATAGCCAGGAGTAACCCCTGAGCGTCACAGGGTGTGGCCCAAAAACCAAAAAAAAAAAAAAAAAAAAAAAATATGAGCTTAGAAAAATTAACTCTGAGGCCATTTTGTAGGTTGACCTCCTGCCTCCCTTCTTTCTTATCTTTCAGCTGAATCACCAAAGCCTGTGCTCTTGCTACCTGCAGGATAAGTTAGCAAGAATTTCTAAACTAATTTATTAAATTTCTCTTTCTTTCTTTCTCTTTAAATTTTTTTAGTGGTTTATCAATCTTATTTATTTTTTCAAAGAACCAACTTTTCCTTTCGTTGATTTTTTGGATTGTTTTTTGGTTTCCATTTATTTATTTTTTGCTCTAAGCTTTGTTATTTTATTCTGCCTACCTAGTCTGGTTCATTTCTTAAATCATTTTCTAATCTTATAAACTGTATCATTAAATCATTTATGTAGGTCCATTCTTTCTTCCTAATGTGTGCTTGCAAAGCTATAAATTTTCCTCTAAGTACCGCTTTTGCTGTGTCCCACAAATTTTGATAATTTGTGTCTTCATTTGCATTTGTTTCCAGGAATCTTTTCATTTCCTCTTTGATTTAATCTCTAACCTACTCAATAGTCAGTAGTGAGCTGTTTAATTTTCAGGTATTAAAGTTTTTCTTCTGTCCCTTTGTAGTTCACTTCTAATTTTGGTGGCTTGTGATCTTAAAAGGTAGCCTCTGAAAAGGGAAATCAGCCCCCCCCCACCAACCTTGGTGGGTGCCCCGCCCTTTAGGGAAGTTGTCACTGCTTTGGCCCCACCCTTAAGGAAGTCGTCACTGCCTCGGCCCCACCTCTACCCCTACCTCACGAATCATTGGTGTTATCGTAGCGGAAGTCCAGCCCTCAAGGACTCTTCTTCCCCTCCCACTTCCCATCCTATATAAGGGGGTGACGAGGGACCCACGAGGTCTCTGGTCCCCTTTCTATTCTGGGGGAACTTTGACCCTGGCCATTTGACTGGTCAGTATAAAAGCACTTTTTCAAAGCATCTGCTGGAACTCATCAGCCTCTTCATTTCTCTGCGCCGGGTAACTAAATTAGGACTTTCGAACTTTTCATTTTGGCGAGCCACCAGGAGTCCTCATTCCCGGCATGGAGTTATGAACAGGTGTCTGGTGAGTTCTGATGTGTATGTGTGTGTGTGAGAGCGCGCGCTTTGCTCCGTGTCTGTGACCAGCGGGAAGCTGACTTTGTGGTGTTTTGGCTAATGTTATGAGCTCTTTGCTCGATGTGGAAACCGAGTAGAAGCAGACTTTGTTTCATAGGGGGGTTAAAGTCCCCCCGGGTGACTAAGGAATCTTCCACCTGATGCGTTTCCAGGTGTGTGTGGTTCCCCATCTGATGCGTATACCAGGTGGGCAAGAGGTTGACGAACTTTGGCTGCTTAGGTCACAACCCTGGTGGTACCCCAGGGGTTTAGTAAGAGCAGCTGGAAGACGTTCCGAGCTGCTGAAGAGGTTGTCTGTCTGTGATTTTTGGAGCTCAAGAACTTGGTCATTGGCATAGTTGTCTGTCTAGGATTTATTGTGGAATGCAGAGATTACTTGGACGCATTTTGCTTGGTTATTTGTGGCGCCACACTGTCTGTTTGTCTGTCTGTTTCTTGTCTGTGTGTTCTATGTTTTTTTTTTTGGTCTGACCACGGGACGCAAGCCCGACCCCCTCTCAAGGGCCGACCCCTGGGGAAAGGGGCCGACCGCTGGTGAGCCCGCGTCTCCCTCGCCCGTCAGTCGTCCCAGCAGCAGAACGCGCGATCCCCGCCGCCCGCGGCGCGACAACAGGGCGCCCGAAACCCGTTCCCCCCCCAACCAGGAAGCGGGCGCGTGCAAGGTCCACGCTAGGGACTTGGCGGGGGGTGTTGGAAATTGCAAATCCCAGATTTCTCAAATGGCCATCGGGAATAAATTTTCCTGGAGAATTTCTGAACTTTGCAATTCCCCAACTATCCTGCCATGCGTTCAGGCCAAAAAAAGCAACTGGCCGTTTTTTTTCTAGCCGAAAAAAAAAAAAAAAAACTTTTTAAACTCACCACGTGGTGAAGAAATTCACCACGCCCCAGGGCAAACTATTGTTCTCCCAGCCTCACCTGGCTGGGAAATGTAGGTCATTTACATATCAAAAAAAAAATCTAGCTAATGGTTTGGAAGGCAGAAAAATTAATAAAAAAATGTTGCAAATTACTGTTGTTATTTTTGTTTGTTTTTCGGTGCACGTGAAAATTTTTAGCAGCGGAACCACTGCAAAAGAATAAGTGGCGAAGCTTAAAAAAAAAAAAAAAAAAAAAAGGGAGGAAAAAGAGAAGGAGCCGAATGGTAGGGCGTTTGCCTTGCATGCAGAAAGGAAAGTGGTGTAAAAGAAATTAAAAATGTGTAATAAAAAATGTGTATGATCAATCTAAATAATTATTAATATGTCTCTAGGTTAAAAAAAATGTAAATGTTTTTAAGCATGTTCTACCAAAAGTAGTAAGTATTCATTCTTTCTGGTTTTCAACATTAATTTGTGTAACGTAAATTGCTGGTGTTTTCTGTTTAGAAAACTAAGTGAATTTCTATATTTAGAATTAAGCATAATTAAAATATCATTTTGCAATTTTTCATTATATGTTACCAAGAACATTAATATTTGTATCACAGAAGGTTTTATAAAATTGGTCATGGTTTTAAAAATGTATAAAATATTTCGTTGTAAAAAAATTCTAAAATTATCTAAGTAATTTAAGTAATATTTGCTTTTTCTCTTCTCCCAGAACCTTTTAGTACCATTTATATCATGGCATCCTGTTGCTTTGCACAAGATACAAGCAGATGGCTTTTTCTCTCTGCATGAGGAGTAGTCCTCATGCAAACAGAAAATCAAAAAATTAGTAAGGGAACCCCAAAGCCCTCTTTCAGAGGAATAATTGGAGTTGAGGCGGTGTGACAAGCAGGCACCGGCGAGAGACTGAAATAAATGGCCTGAGTAAGGAAATTGAAGATTTTCCTAGAAGATCATCACAGCCTGTGGGCCCTGCTCTCCCCCTCTATCTCGGGAGAAGAGAATTCGAGGTCAGTCTCTTCCAAACCTGGAGAGGAGTGGAACAGACAAGTCACCTCTAAAAATTCCTGCAGAGGGTGAGATGCCCAGCCAGAAGAACCTCATGCTGAACCGACCAACTCATCAGCCAAACCTGAGTGACTGTGAAAAACCTGCAGTGTCCACAACCTATCCTCAGAAAAGCTCTGTAAGTAATGGGGGTGCCCCAGATGGAGATTTCTCCAACAGTGCTGTATATGTGCAAAGAAAAAAGCCAAGTTATTCAAATACCGGGTAAGGTACAAGGTAAAAGGTGGAGAGAAAAACCATTTTTGGTAGCTAATTAAAATTCTTGTGGGCCTAATTTAAAACCCACTTCTTTGAAGTAACTTATGTAAAAATGCTCTTACTAGTTGTATTAAACCAAATCATAAATTGTAAATGCAAATGTTAGTCTAACTGAAGTAACTCAAAACTGTGTTTATTCATAATGCTATAATGCTTTGTTTTCTGTTAATTAATTTGTGCTATCATTACAGACAATAAGAACAGCTGTGCCATTCAAGTTGTGCTATTTACTGCTCCAAGGCCTGAGTGGGTTAAGTAATATTCCCCTGTATAATTAATCTAATCCTTTTCAGGTGTTAAAACTGTAAAAGTAAACCAGTTAACTGCTCCTTTAGGAAAATATGAGATTTCACCCTATCTAGAGATTGAAACTGCAGTCCCCTGTCAGCCTGAAGTAGCTACAGAAGATTGATCTTCGACCACGTTCCCTCTAATAACTTCTAAGGTAATGAAATCTCTAAAGCAAAATGGTCATCAAAGAAAAGAAAACTATAAGGGGAAAATAAAGGCCGCAGGAATAAATAAGCCAAGTTAACAACTAAAAATAACATTATGCCTATCTATCCCAAAGGTTAAAGCAGGTAGCAAAAATTATGCTTCTCTTGGTAATGTTAAAAGTAAAACAGTCATTAATAAAAATAAAATTTCTTCATCTCTGTCTGACCCAGTGCAGGAAAGGCAACTGGAGTTTAGGGCTCTCTACCCCAACAGCTGTTTAAGTTGCAGAAATGAAGAAAAGAAAGCAAAAACCTCCTTATTTTCGTTGTGAAATTCACAGCCTATAAGAAGAAAACCCTGAAGGCCCAGCTCAGTCGGCTCATAGGACCAGAATAAAAGTCCTAGTCTTCCTTCAGCAGCAATCATATGGTGCCCCGCCCAGTGCAAATGTTTTCTAAGTCTTATAATGTTTTTCTCTCCCCCCTTCCACTCTCCTAGCAGCTCGGCCGGCCACCATCGATGCCCCCTACAAAGCTAAGTCTGAAAGGGACCCAAACAGGCATATGAGCCCCAGAAGCCGAGAGACCAGGTCCTAGTACAACGGTACCGCTCGCAAACACTAGAGCCTATGTGAAAAAAAACTGCTGTCAAGGTGAACTGCATGCTTCCTGGGTTCACGCCTTCCATCTAAAACCTGAAAAGTGGAGCACACTGAGGATCCTCTCAAGATACGGGTCCGGCGGGCACACTTCAGCCCTAATGCACTCACTGACTCTGAAAATGCTCTCCCTGGCACTTGCTAAGGAAGGGCTCGAACTGCTTACTTCCGGTCCTCTACTTCCCATGTGTGTGTTTGGGGGGCCAGAATGGGTGTGTAAAGCAAAACCTCAGCCTTTGCCTCCCTCTTGGGGGTGGGGGGGAAATTGGCCTCTGGCTGTCCCTGTCTGACTAGGTAATCTAACCTTTGCTTCTTCTAGCTGTACTTATGTCAAAAGGTAGTCCCGTTTAGCTTTGAATCTTCTGTTTGCTATTCATAACAGCACCAAATCTGTAAACCTGGGTCAGGTAGGAGGTACTCAGTGCTCAGAAGTCCTGCCTGCTCCCTCTAGCCCAGGGTATTTACCTCCGGAACGGGTATAAATATGTGGTAAAAATTTGGCTTATGCATCCCAGCATTAGTGCTCCCCAACATTAACATCATCCCAGGAACAGAGCCCATCCCTCTGCCTAGCATACATTTCTTAGGCACTCCTAGGTCTGAGCACTCTACTGGTAGGGCTCAGAAGTTGCAGGAAAATTGGTAACTAAAAAAGCAAAACTAGCAGGGCTAAACAAAAATAACAAACTCTCACAAAAGTTAATTTCAAATGTGTAAAACAGAATCAAGCACCATCAAGAGTAGCTGGCCAAGATACAAAGCTACTAAATGGTCCCTTATGGTCTTTATGGAATGGAATTCTCCCCTATCTAATACTCCTACTGGGGCCCCTCCTAAGCCTTTTTACTTCTGGTAGCCATTGGCCCATGCAGGGTTAGCTCATGCAAATAATTATAACCAGTAATATCAGAACGTAAAGGCCCCAAAATCACATTGGCTTCTAGGATTAGAAGCCTCCAGTACAAGAAGTGGGGATTGAAAAGGGAAATCAGCCCCCGCCCACCAACCTTGGTGGGTGCCCCGCCCTTTAGGGAAGTTGTCACTGCTTTGGCCCCACCCTTAAGGAAGTCGTCACTGCCTCGGCCCCACCTCTACCCCTACCTCACGAATCATTGGTGTTATCGTAGCGGAAGTCCAGCCCTCAAGGACTCTTCTTCCCCTCCCACTTCCCATCCTATATAAGGGGGTGACGAGGGACCCACGAGGTCTCTGGTCCCCTTTCTATTCTGGGGGAACTTTGACCCTGGCCATTTGACTGGTCAGTATAAAAGCACTTTTTCAAAGCATCTGCTGGAACTCATCAGCCTCTTCATTTCTCTGCGCCGGGTAACTAAATTAGGACTTTCGAACTTTTCACCTCTACAATTTCTATCCTCTTGATTTTATGGAGGTATGTTTTATGGGCCAGCATGTGGTCTATCCTGAAGAATGATCCATGTTCATTAGAGAACAATAAGTATCCAGTTTCCTGGACATGGAGTGCCATATATATTAGGCTACTTTCTTCATTTCTCCTTTCAGAACTAGTATATTCTCATTGGTTTCATACTGGTTGACCTATCAAGAGGTCAGTGACAGGGCAGTGTTGAGGTGTCCCATTATCATTGTATTGCTATTGATGTCTTCTTTTAGATTTGTCAACAATTGTATTAAATATTTTGCTGGTCCCTCATTGGGTGTGTATATGTTTAGGAGTGAGATTTATTCCTGTTTTACAGTACATATCCCCTGATTATTATAAAATGTCCATCTTTATCTTTTATAACTTTGTAGGCCTAAAGTTTGTGTCATCTGATATTAATATGGGCACTACAGCATTTTTTAAGAAAGTTGTTTGCTTGGGTGATTGTCTTCCATTCTTTGATTTTGAGTCTATGTTTGTTCTGTCTGTTTAGATGTGTTTCTTGTAGGCAGCAGAATGTTGGTTCAGTATTTGGATCTATTTAGCCACTCTATGTCTCTTATGTAATGCATTTAGTTCATTGATGTTGAAAGAGAGAATTGTCATGGTATTTAATGTCATCCTTATTTATTTATTTATTTATTTAATTAATTAATTTATTGAGTCACACCCTGCAGTGCTCAGTGGTTACTCCTGGCTCTAAACTCAGAAATTTCTCCTGGCAGGCACAAGGGACCATCCATCCATAATTGGTTGTGTGCAAGGCCAAAGCCCTACTGCTGTGTATCTCTCTGACCCCTACTCTCATCTTTATATAGGAATTTGGTTTGTCTTGTCTTATACTAGACCTTTCAGTTTTTTTTTTTTTTTTTCAGACTGGTTTTGAACTGCAAAGTTTCTAAGTTGGTTTTTTTTTTTCCTGTAAAACTGTATACTTCCTTCAAGCCTGAATTTGAAGGTAGTATACATATACTGGCTGGGTGAATAATCCTAGGCCAAGCATTCATTTTGTTGAATTTTGTCACTATATCCCACCATTTCCTTCTGACCTTGAGGGTTCCTTGTGACAAGTCTGCTTAAGGATGCTCTTTTGAATGTAAATTCCCTTTTTGATCTTATTTCTTTTGATATTCTATTCCTATCTGTGGGATTCATCATTGTGACTAGGATGTCTTGGGGTGCTTTACTTTGGGTCTCTTTTAAGTGGTATCCTTCAGGCATGCAAGATTTGGTTGTATGCAGTCTTTAGCTCTGGGAGGTTTTGTTTGTTTGTTTTTTATAATGTTTTGTTTTGTTTGTTTGTTTGTTTGTTTTTTATAATGATGTCCTTGACTGTTGGTTCTTCCTGGGGATCTTCTTCCAGGGCCTCTGGGAATCCAATGATTCTTATGTTATTTCTGTTCAGTTTATCAGACTTCTATTTTTATCTGTTCACATTCTTTGAGGTTTTTTTTTTCATTGTCTCACCCTTAGTTTTAAGGCTCTTTTCCAATCTCTTCTGCTGTACGGAATTGTTATGCATCTTATCATTCAGTTCACTGATTCTGTCTTCAGCCACTGTTAGTCTATTGGAAAGGCTTTCCAGTGAGGTTTTTATTTTGCCTATCAAATTTTTCAGTTGTAATATTTAGGTTTGTAGATTTTTCTTTTCTATTTCCATACGTTCTTAATTCTTATTTGTAGTTCATTCAATCTCTATCTATGCTTTCTTTGAGTTCAGTGAGGATCTCTTTATATTGCTTCTCTAAACTTCTTATCAGAGAGGCTAAAAAAATGCTTGGCACTTTTCAAGTTATCAGGACTGCCATCTTCATTCTCTATGCATGTTGGAAGCCTGTGTTGTTTTCCCATAGTCATGCTTGTAGTGTGGTGTTCCTACATGTTGTGTTGTGGTTCCTTGGCTAGAAGATGGGAGTAGCTGTGAAATGAAGCAGAGTGGCCAGGTTCCTCTTTCTCCACCCTTCATGCTTGGGGACATCTCATCTCTGTTGACATGCTGCCAGGAGCTGTTCTGGGTGGGGTGGTTCACAGCTGCAGCAAAGGAGAGGCAGTTCAAAATCACCGACATTAATTTTGATTGGTTATTATTATGACTACGCAAACTTTGCCCTTTTGCACAGTTAAGTTTTATTTATATATTACTATTTAAAACCTTTGATTTCACTGATTCAAAACAATGTACTCCACCTAACTGAAAGGGATGCTGAATTTGCAAGTTTCCTATTTTGGTGTTATACTTGTTTCCTACAAATTATGTTCTTTAAATTTTTTTTTCTTATAGTCCTTTAGAACAGGCTGTTTTCATTAACACAGATATTTGTTAAGGTCACAGAGAGCTCAAAGGATAGAGTTCATGCTTTGCATGTGTGGGAACATTGGATCCTGCATGATTTTTGGGAAACCTCAAGCACAATTCCCAAGTACCCAAATCAGGATTGGTTAAAGCCTAGAAGTAAAAAAAAAAAAAAAATACTAATAAAACCTTCCCTTTGTTGCTCAAAGAGATATCTTGGTATCTGTTTTCTATATGATGAGCACCCTTGAAGATTACCAAGTCCCAAAAGTGGGAAAAAAGGGGATGCTTCACATTCTTTCTAGGCAGGGGCCCCAGATTCTGTCTCTAGCATTACATAGCTGGTAGTTGTCTCCTCAATACTACCTAGGAAACCAGTTGTGTGGTTCCTGCCATTACATTTTTAACTCTATAAAACTACTTTTCTGTGAAGATTCTCCTGTGTAGACTATTCCATCAAGAAGAAATTTACTTTGTTTTGTTTCTGGGTCATACTCAGGGTGCTCAGGGCTTATTCCTGGCTCTGTGCTCAGGGATCCCTCATGGCTGGGCTCTGGGCACCCTGTGTGTTACCAGCATTTAATCTCCAGTCAGCTACTTGCAATGCAATCATCCTAGCTGCTATACTGTCTCTCCATTCCTTAAGCAGTAACTTCTGTTTTTCTACAACATATTGTTCCATACACAAACAGTCTCCTGACAAAAGGAGCTTGTTTGTCCTGTGCCTGGGAGTCAGGTCCAACAGGTGAAAAGACACCTGTAAATAATTTACCTTTTCTTAGAAAAGATATATAGTCATCCATTGATTTTATTTGTTTATTTTTTTATTATTTTATTTTGACTTTTAAATGAACTATTTTATAACATGTTTTTATTATCATTGTTGAATGTTGTGATGATACCAACATAACAATTGTATTTCATAACTGCTTATGATTTTTGTTTTAATGCTCTATTTCCTGTTCTTTTTCTTTGCTATTTCTTTTTGCTTAGGTGAAATTTTCTCCTAGTTGAAAAGGGATTTTACCATAATAATTATATCTTAAGATTAGAGGACATGATGTGGTATAGGGAGTGAATTGTTTATAGTTTTTTTCCTTTGCTTATTTCGTACTGGTACATATTCGAAAAGGCAAATCTTGAAAAAAAAGTACAAAAGTATTCATTCTAACTTTAGACAGATTTGACCATGCTAAAGAGTTGTGCAGAAAAATTAGTCTTGTCCTTCCTGGAAGAATATACTGTTTTTAGAAGTTTCCTATTCTGACTCACCATAAAGTTAGCCTAGATTTTACTTGGTTAATTTATACACCATTCCCATTGTTTTAAGAATGTTGATCCTTCACAAATATCTCTTCTTTCTAAAGTGAGTCCATTTGGGGATTATGGTAATCTTTGTTCCTGATTAAAATTTCTCTATCCTGTTGCTTTGTATTTTACCTTTCACTGTAGCTTAATCCACACTCTACGGTTTTGTGATTAACTCTGACTGTGGAATGTTAGTGCTGGTTTCATAGGAACCTTCTTTGAGCATAAAGCATGTCTCTATGTTCCATTTAAAATTTCTGCAGTAGCATTACCTTATTGGACCTCTAATTTGGCACCCCGAACAAAGAATTTTTTCTTAATTGTTCTTTGGTGGTGAATTGTGGATTGGTGGTGGTGGCGGGGGTGGTTCAAAGCCCTGATCGGTAATTCATAAAATTGGGTTTCCTTGCAATTAAAATAAGCAGTGACAGTTAGCCATCAACAAACCCTCACCCTACCAGCCCTGGTGTTCAGATAACTGATTAGTTCCGCAGCCCTGCCAAACACCTCCCCGCATTCACCTATAATGACCCACAAACTTGAAAGCCTTCTAAGGCCTCTTTCCCTGTTCCTGGGTGAGGTTGGAGGGGTGGAGGAGGGGCACCGAACCCAAAAGAGAATGAGTGAGAAACACTGACAGAATCACAGGGGGAATGGGGGGAAAAAAGAACTTAAGAGGATTATAACAAGAAAGGAAGCATTTGGATCCCTGGGAGGTGATGCCAGTCAGGATATCTGAATTGTTAAGAAAAGAGAAATCTAGCCCTTCCACTGGGAGTACTTGGGCAGAGAATCCTTTTTCTCTTCTCTGTCCTTTTCCATCTTCCTTCCTGAGGAGGCAGGGGCTCTTCTCCCTCTTCTACTCCTCTTCGTCTACCTCTTCCTTCTCCTCTCCTACCCCTCTTCCTCTTCCTCCTCCTCCTCCTCCTCTTCTTCTTCATCATCATCATCAGTAAACAAGGGGATGGACTAGCTTCTGCAAAGGAGGAAGCTTCCTTGAAAAGGGGCGCCTGACTTCTCATTTTCGAGGAGCAGAAGTTTCAGGGAGACCAACTGATGGCCTCTGGTAAAGGCAGGCCCATAGGACTCAGAGTGGAAAGTAGAAAATTGCTATTCAGCCTCAGCTATTCAATTTAGGGCATTTTAAGAAGGGCTTTTCCACAGAAAGCCTTGAACTTTCCGAAGGAAGGTCAGGCAACATGGATCATTTAAATGAAGAATTTCATTTTGAAAGATGTTTTGATCATGTTAGATTACTTTAAAAAAGAAAGGGAAAAGAAAACACTTCGACAATATACAGTACTAGAGAATATTATAAATGGAAAAATGGTTCATTATTATTAGAATTGTTACCGATATGTTTTTCCTTATGAGACTATTCTAGCATCTGATGTAGATAATCACTGGCAAAAATAGTCATAATTCTAAATATGAGATATTACTGATGGTAAATACGAGGACTTTTTTTTTAAACAAGAGAACTTCACTGGGAATATGCTTAAGAATAGTAATAAGCAGTTTAATAGAGTCTCATTCATAAATACTTATGGCATTTGATTTTACCTTTGTTGTAGGACTGAGACCTCTAGCACAGAGGGTCACTGGAGTCTAGGGAGCAGGGTTCAGGGTGCTGGGATGGGTTTCTTTGGTGTCCTGTGCCTGCATTGCTTGTGCTCCAGCCTTTTAGGCTATCACTTCAACTTTAGGTTCAATACTACTTAACAGTCCTGTTGAATTATTTCTGAAGAACTGAGATAGCAGCTAATAGATATTCTTAAACACTACTCTTCTATAATAGCGAGTTATTTTTATGAGTGAGATACTGATTTACCTTTTTTATTTCTAATTTATAAAGTTTTATATCATAAATTGTCAGAGTTTTATTAAATACATTTTATAGATATAGATGATTGACTTATTTTCTCCTTTATTCTGTCATGTTGTAAATCACTCTGATCCATTTTATGTTTTATTAAAGTTGCTTTAACTTTTATTTACTTATTTCATATAATATCTTTATTTAAACACCATGATTACACATCTGATTGTAGTTGGGATTCAGTCATAAAAACAAAACCCCCCTTCACCAATGCAATATTCCCCAATCTCTCTCCTTCTGCTCCCTCCTGTATTGGAGACAGATTCTCTACTTCCTTTACTCATTGACATTCTTATGATAATTTTCAGTGTAGTTGTTTCTCTAAATGTACTCCCCACTTTTCATAGTGAGCTTCATATCGTGAACCTGTCCTTCCAGACCTCATCTCTGGAAATTATTTCAATAATGTCTTTTTTTTTTCCCTTAAAACCCATAGATGAGTGAGACTATTTTATGTCTCTCCCTTTGGCTTATTTCACTCAAAATAATAGATTCCATGTACATCCATGTATAGGAAAATTGTATGACTTTATCTCTTCTGAAGGCTGCATAATATTCTATTGTGTATATGTACCACAGTTTATTAGGCCATTCATCTTTTGAAGGGCATCTGAGTTGTTTTCAGAGTCTGGCTGCAATGAATATAGATGCAAGAAAGGGATTTTTGTATTGTAATTTTGAGTTCCTAGGAGTGGCATAGCTGGATTATATGAGAGCTCAATTTTCAGTTTTTTGAGGAATATACATATTGTTTTCCATAAAAGGCTGGATTAGATAGAATTCCCACCAGAAGTGAATGAGACTTTATTTCTCCCCACAGCCCCTCCACCACTGATTGTTATTGTTCTGTGTGATGTGTGCTCGTCTCTGTGGTGTGAGATGTTCACCTCATTCTTGTTTTGATTTGTATCTCTGTGATGATTAGTGATGTGGAGCATTTTTTCATGTGCCTTTTGGCCATTTGTATTTCTTCTCTGAGAAATTGTCTGTTCATTTCTTCTCCCCATTTTTGATGAGGTTAGATTTTTTTTTTTATTAAGTTCAGTCAGTACCTTGTATATCTTAGATACTAACATCTTATCTGATAGATTTTGGGTGAATAGCATCTTTCATTCTGTGAGTTGCTTTGTATTCTAGGCATTATTTCCTTTGAGGTGCAGAAGCTTCTCAGCTCAATACACTCACTCCCATCTGCCTATCTCTGTGTTGACTTGTATGGAGAGCGTTGTTTCCTCCTTGAAGATGCCTTTAGTCTCAATGTCTTATTTTACCTACGTGGTTTTCTATATACCTTATGGTTTGGGGTCTGATATCAAGGTCTTTAATCCATTTGGATTTGACCTTTGTGTGGGGTGTTAGTTGGAGTTCTGAATTCTTTTTTTTACAAGTGGATATAGATGTAAGAAAGGGATTTTTGTCACACCTGGCAGCCTCAGGGGTTACTCCTGGCTCTATGCTTAGAAATCGCTTCTGGCATGCTTGGGGGACCATATGGAATGCTAGGATTTGAACCACTGTCCTTCTGCATGCAAGGCAAACACCTTACCTCCATGCTATCACTCCAGCCCCAAGATTACATATCTTTCATAGTAATATTTTAAGTACATATTGACATTGAATATGGGGGAATTCCCACCACAAAAGTTGTTCTCCCTCCACCCCCTTTCCCGGCATGCATCCCATATCTCTCTCCCTTACCCCCTGGGCTGCTAGTATCAGTGGTCTCCTCTGTGTCTAGCTTATTGTAGATTGGGTATCAATTCTGTTGTCATTGGCTTTGGATTTGGTGTTTAAGTCTGATCATTTTGTTTATTACTACTTAGTGATCATACAACTGTTTGGTCTTGGTACCCTCAATTATTTCCCCTTCAATTTGTGAGGCGGAATAAGATGGTTCAAGTTATGTGGTTCAGTTTGAAGAAAGAAAAAACATAAAATGGGGCAAAACTCAAACAAGCAAAAAATGGGCGGAGTCCTTCTAAAGGCTATAAATATCAATTTGAGAGAAGAAAGGGAAAAAGGAAGAGAAACACAACAATACAAAAAGAAAAGTCAAACAAAAAATTCAAAAAGTACCACAGCAATAAAGACAACCATCACACAATAACCACGGTCCTGAAATAAAAGCAAAACAAAGCACAAAAATAAATTAAAAAAGAAAACAACTATAACAAAATCAAAAAAAATTTTTTTGTGCTACCTTTTTTTTTTCCTGCATAGGCACAGTAAATATTGGGGAGATTAAAATTGGAATTCCCTTGGCCTAAGAGATACAGGGTTTCTCTGCCCTTGAAGTATACTGTTAATATTTTTTATTTTGTCATACCTGGCAATGCTCATGGGTTACTCCTGGTACTGCAATCATGGATCATTCCTGGCTGTGCTGGGGAAAATAGGGGGTGTCAGGGATTGACCATGAGTCAGCTGCATGCAAGATAAGTTCCTTATTTGCTATGTTATCTCTCCAGCCCCTGCATATGAACATTAGAATTTGCTTATTTTGGGGCCACAGAAGGTGATGCTCAGGGCTTACTACTGGCTATGTGCTCAGAAGTTGCTCCTGGCTTGGGGGACCATATGGGATGCCAGGGAATCAACCCAGATCCATCCTGGGCCAGGCATGTGCAAAGGAAAATGCCCTACTGCTGTGCCATCACTCCGGCCCCATAAAATTGTTTTTTTATATCTATAAAAATAACTTGCTGAGATTGACTGAACTATGGATCATATTGGAAAGAAATAACATCTTGAATTTTTCCTTATCATCAAAAAGAAATATTTCTCCATCTACTTCATTTTAGAATTACTTTCATCAGAGTTTCCTTATAAGTGTTTTGTACATATTTTATGTTCTACTTAAGTATGTCACTTTGGCCAATGTTAATATCAATAGGGCAGTATAATTATTATGCCTAAGATGTTTATTCATTCTTTTATCCTTTCTGAAGTCACACACAGTTGATTGCAGTCCTTACACACTTTGTGCTCTTCAGGGATGAGACTATGGAATGTTTGCATCCTTTAGTTGTGGTGCTTACATGTTCTTGTTTTGGTGTGCTACTGATGACATACTTTGCTCTGGTGCCAACAGAGTTCAAACAATCCCAACAGCGCTGCTGGAATTAAACTCTGCATGTGGAGTAGTCCTGGGGATCGAAGCAGCAGCAGACTTACAAGATATAGACTTTATCACTACCTATTGACAGACCTTAATGGTACTGTATTTTTTATTCCAAATTTCTCTTGTTTATTGATTATTTTGAAGGTCACACCCAGCGATTCTCAGAACTTACTTCTAGCACTGTGCTCAGACATCTCTTCTGGTAGTGCTCAAGTGACCAAGTGAGTACTTGGGGATTGAATCAGGATCAGTTGCCAACAAGACAAATGACTTACATACTGTAACTATCTCTCATCTATTGCTTATTTGTTGGGGGGGGGCAGTGGTTCATGCCCTAAAGTGTTCAGAACTTACTCCTGGCTCTGCCTTCAGGGATTATTACTCCAAGTGGGTTTGGGTTACCACTTGGCTACAGGGTATTGATTCTGGGTCAGACACAAGCAAGTCAAGACTCCTACTGTATTATTTTTTCAGTTCCTCTTGTTACTTTTTCACACATTTGACTTTTTTAAATGTTCGGCTGCAATGTTGTTAATCTGACTTTTAAAGTCAATTCTTTAAGAAGTTCTATGACCAAAGTTTTGTGAATTTCTTGTCAGGTTGTTTACCTTCCTTTCAAATATTGAATTATCCAGAACTTCTAGTAAGATTTTGAAAAATAGAAGTAAGAGGGAATAGCTTGCGTATTATTTAATTTTAATGAGAAAACTTTGAAGTTGTCATCATCAACTATGATGATAAAAATAGGTTCTTTTGACAGATAAATGGTTGTTAACAAGTTGAGAAAGTTTCTATTCTAATTTATTGAGTGAAGAAATATTGATTTTTTAAAATGCTTTTTTGCATTCCTTGATATGATTATATGATTTTTTTAGACTATAGATGTGATGTGTTGCTTTCATTGGTTTTCAGATATTGAACTAAAATTTCACAAATGAGAACCCCATATGGTCATGGCATGAAGTATTTTTTAGACACTATTATTTTGATTTGCAATATTTTGTTGAGAATATTGTATCTCTGTATGTCCATGAGAGATATTGTCTTTTGTTTTTGTGTAAAGTCAACTGTTTTGGGTATCAAGTTAATACAGTCTAATACAAGAAGGCTGACCTGGTTCAATTCCCAGCACCTCATATGGCTCCCTAAGCCCCAGTAAGAGTCATCCCCTAGCACAGAGATAATAAAAAGCCCTGAGCATCACCAGTGTGACCTTTCCTTAATCCCCCCAAATGTATTCTATTGAATAAAGCTTTCTACAGATGTCAGCTATAATCAGCGACTGATGGCATTGAGCTTCACAGTGTCCTTTCTGATGCTCTTCCAACTGCATTTGTTAACTTCTGTTATTTCTTTTTGGGCCATGCTTGTTGCTGGTGCTCAATTTGCTCCTAAATCTAGGCACAGAAATATCAGTATGCAAAGTACCCTACTCTCTATTTTATCACTCAAGCCCCATGAATTTGTTCACTTCTGATAGATGCATACTGAAATCTCCAGCAGTGATCATTGGTTTCTTTACAGTTCTCTTAGTTTTTGCACGGCTTAGGTTGATGCTTTCTTATTAGGCAGATGCATTTGAGGTTTGTTATATCTCTATGACAGTTAGCTCATTTGTTACTAAGTAATGCCTTTCTTTATACTTGATAATATTTCCTTCTTTGAAATCTTTACCTCTGATTACATGTCTGTGTGTCTGTTATTAATATATGTACCCAAACTATTATATTACTATATATAATTTTATATTATATAATATATCATATGTTATAAATAATTATATTTCAATATATAATTTATATATTCTATAATATATATAGATATCATGTTGTGACTTCTTTCTTGATGAATATGATGTACCATAAAAAAATGGATCATGGGCCCGGAGAAATAGCACAGTGGTGTTTGCCTTGCAAGCAGCCGATCCAGGACCTAAGGTGGTTGTTTCGAATCCCGGTGTCCCATATGGTCCCCTGTGCCTGCCTGGAGCTATTTCTGAGCAGACAACCAGGAGTAATCCCTGAGCACTGCCGGGTGTGGCCCAAAAACCAAAAAAAAAAAAAAAAAAAAATGAATTGTATAAAGACCTTTGATAATGTGATTGTGATACGTATTTGTGTGGGGAAGTACTCTATTGTTGTATGATTAGGTCTGAAGACTTATATTTTATGAGCTGTGCCACTGGAGTGTGATTTCAAACCACTTTATTATTAGTTTTCTGTCCCCTTCTGTGGGATGATGCAGTGAGAGTGAGTTGGAGATATATATCCCTTTGTCTACTTAAGTTGGGCTCTGATAATAACTCAGCAGAATAGACCATAGTTTGTTTTTCTATAGGTAGACTTGTTATGAAGAACTGAATGCTCTGCTCTAGTTCAAAAATGGTTATTTCCTTTTCTCCCATTTCCCTTATCAAATGCACAAAAGGATTCCTTTCTCAGTAGTGTTCTATGACATAAGTCTCTTAATTTTATGGGCTCCTGTTCAAAATCAAGACTTCCTGAAGTTATTTTTTGTTTGTTTGTTTTTTGGGCCACACTCAGTGACGTTCAAGGGTTACTCCTGGCTATGTGCTCAGAAATCACTCCTGGCTTGGGGGACTATATGGGACACATGAGGATCTAACCACGGTTCGTCCTACGTTAGGGCGAGTAAGCCCTACCGCTTGCACCACTGCTCTGGCCCCTGAAGTTATTTTTTAATTTCTTTTTGTTGGGAACTTTTTGGAGCACACCTGGTGGCTCTCAGTGATCATGCCTAATCATGTGTAGAGCACCATATGTGGTGCTAGGGATCAATCTCTGGATTGGGCACATATAAGACAAGTGACCATATTATCTGTCTGACCCATTCCTAAGTTTTAAATCTCAGAAATTTTCGAACTGAGCTTTCAGCAATTCATCAGTGACTTTAGGTTTTTCTGACTAAATACTAGTTTTAATAATGGAGTCCGTATTAGGAAGCCAGGACTTTTTGCATTAGCTTGTCAATTTTTTCAGTCCTGGAACTTTGTAGCTGATTAGTACTTTCACCTCTATCTCCTTCAAGAAGAGCTGTTAAGTTTTCCAGTTTCCTTAGAGTTTTCACTTATTTTTGCGTTTGCTTTGGGGTCATACCTGGTGATGCTCAGGTGTTATTCCTGGCTCTGCACTCAGAAATCTGTTCTGGCAGGCATGGGGAACCATATGGGATGCCAGGATTAGAACCATCTTCTATCCTGGATCTGCTGCGTACAAGGCAAACACCCTATCATTGTACTGTCTCTCCAACCCATTTGACTTTTTACTTGTTAGGAACAAGTGACAACTTCAGGTTCCTTACAAGGGGAACTAGAGCATTCTTAGACTTTTAGACAGTTGGAAAGTATGTGCCTAAGAAGCTGATGCATGATTGTGAAGGTGTTATGACTCTAATAAGTAGTGAAAGAGGCCAAGAAAGAGCCAAGGTAGATCTGTTTCCTCCTTCCTGTTCTGCTTAGGCTGTCTGATTACAAAACCTGCCTAAAGGAAACAAACGAAAATCAGTACTAGAGGTCTCTAGAAGTGCTGTGTAAGATGACTTTCTTTTCTGTGGCCTTTGGGAATTAAAAACCTGAGAGGGGTTCACTGGGCAACTCCGTGCCAGCCGGTGTGCAGTTGGTGTGTCTTATATCTATGTCTCATCTCTGTGCATGAAGCACAGTGAGAAAAGTTCCCAAATCATAGGTCTTTAAGATCAGCATTGAGAATGTGTCCTTATTGTGTCATGGCTCTGGATAAAGATAGTTCGGAAGGAGGTCAACCTTGAGGTAGAGCCCCTGTAATTATGAAATGGCATGAGCTTCTGTGGGTGGACATCGAAGAACATATCCACACAGAGTTGGCAGACACTGTTGGCACAACCTCTCTGGTCAACAGTATCCTTTTGTACTGATTATCTGGAAGGTAACAAGGCACCCTGGTGTTGGCTCAGACAGGCTCTTGACTGAATTTGTCAACTTGGTGGTGGTCATGTTGGAAGCAATAGTAAATTATTATTAGTGTGTTGCACTTGGTCAATGCCCAGGCTATGTATTGCAACTGAGTTTTGGGATGAAACCAAGAAACCAGCTCTTAGTTGGAAAGATTCAATACCATCCTCATATTTGTCTCATTTTATGCTGTAACCTTCTTTCCTTTTTTTTGTTTTTGTTTTTGTTTTTGTTTTTGGGCCACACCCGGCGGTGCTCAGGGATTACTCCTAGCTGTCTGCTCAGAAATAGCTCCTGGCAGGCACGGGGGACCATATGGGACACCGGGATTCGAACCAATCACCTTTGATCCTGGATCGGCTGCTTGCAAGGCAAACATCGCTGTGCTATCTCTCCGGGCCTGTAACCTTCTTTCCTAACTCTGAAACTCACTATATTTTTTTCTGATCTAATTGGTTTTGTTTGTTTGTTTTGCTTTGTTTTTGAGCCACACCCCACAGCACTCAGATATTTAATCCTGGCTCTGTACTCAAAAATTCTTTGCGGCAGGCTCAAAAGAACATCTGAGATGCTGAGGATCAAAACTGGAATTCCCTATCTACTGTGCTATAGTAGAGATCCAGCCCCCTCTGTACTAATTTGGGACTAGCTGTTTCCAGCTCTAGCTATTTTGCATCAGTTGTTTGCCTTTCTTCCAGAACTTCCATGGATAAAAGAATCGATTGATCACATTAGTAAGTTTCAGACTTAATATTATCTTCTCGGAAAGGTATTTTGCAACTAATGTGTCAGTCCCCCATCAGTTACCTTCCGTGGTGGTCAAATCACCACTCCATTTTACATTTAATACTCTCTGAGGGAAGCCCAGAGATAGTACAGGAATTAAGTTCATTGTCTTGCATGAGGGAAATTACCGTATTTTCCGGCGTATAAAATGACTGGGCGTATAAAACGACCCCCTAATTTTGCAGTTAAGACATAGGTTTAGGCCTATATTCGCTGTATCAGACAGAACGTTCCTGTGCCGCAACTGTATGTCCCACAGTGAGCCAATCACAACAAGCAAAGGTGCAAAGGTTCTACTGTCATAGACTTCCTCTCTGACTCTGGCCATCTGAGCAGGCTTTTGACAGTGTAGATTCGGGTCCAGAACATTGTCTAATTTGCATGCATCAAAAGCCTGCTTGGATTGGCTGAGTTAGAGAGGCGGTCCAAGCAGCCTGGCAGTGATTGGTGCAGGGTCGAGTTGGAAAATTCCTTTTGTGGCAATATTCAGACAATTTTCGTTTAGCGGCATATTGAAACATTTTTCGGGATATACTCAGGGATTTTCGGTTGACTTTTTTTTGTTTCAAAAGTCGTCTTATACGCCGGAAAATATGGAAATTGATCCCTTAGTACCACATATAGTTTCCTGAGTACAGAACCAAAAATAGCTTTTGACCACTGCTGGGTGTGCCATCAAAACAGACAACTATTATTCTTTTTCTTTTTTCTTTCTTTTTTTTTTTTTTTTTTTTTGTGGTTTTTGGGTCAAACCCCACAGTGCTTAGGGGATGCCCTTGGCTCCATGCTCAGAAATTGCTCCTGGCAGGCACAGGGGACCATAAGGGATGCCGGGTTTCAAACTGTTGACCTTCTGCATGAAAGGCAAACGCCTTACCTCCATGCTATCTCTCCGGTCCCCACACAACTATTATTCTTTAGAAATTACTATCTTTATTTTTTTTTATGACATATCCGGTTAGAATTAAGTTGTAAGTCCATATAATGCGGCAAGTTTACTTCTTGGCACCTACCCCAAGAATCAAAAAAGTCCATTCAGAACCATTGTAATCATATTTACAGTGGCCCAAATCTGTAAATAATTCAAGTGTCCAAGAAAAGATGATTTTATAAAGAAACTGGTACATATACACATAGGAGTTCAGCTCAAATATCAGGAAAAAAATGAAATCATGCCATTTGCTACTCTGTGGATTAAACAGAACTAGTTTTATACTGAGGGTAGTGGTGAGATGGCGTGATTTTCTCATATGTAGCTATAAATAAATTTAGTAAGAAATAACAAATGGCCAAAGGCAACAGAGCTTATGACCTCATCTACAGAACTGAACTTGCCATGATGGTGGAGTAGAGAGTGGGGTAGGTTGTGAAGGGAAACATTTTGGTTGAGGATGTGCTATTGGGCTATGGCATGTAGGAAGCTCCATCATTAGCAGTATTGCAAATGATGGTGCCTAAAAACACTAGCTCCATTGAAGATGAAACTTATTTAATCATGTATCTTAGCATCCAAATTGTTACTGACTCTTAGTAGAAAGTTGATAATCTTCTATTTAAAGGATCAGTAAAAGTTTCTATACTTTAGCATGATAATATATAGGAAATCTCAAAAAAGCTTCACACCACACTATTAGAACTAATAAATATATAAAGCAACTGACCACAAAACAAACAAAAGATATAGTACTTTAAAATGTTGAATTATATTTTAGGTAATGTGCTTATGACAGCATTAATTATTTATGGTTTTGATATATAAAGTTTTTACACGTTACACATTACACCACTATTAAAGTGATTCAGACTCTCTTTTTATTTTTATTGTTTTTGCTTTATTGCTATATCTGGAATTGCTCAGAATTTATTCCTGGCTCTGTGCTAGGGATCACTCCTGACTGGCTTGGAGGACTATCTACAGTGCTAGGTTGGTTGTGTGCATTTTGTCACTCTTTGAACATTTTCTAAAACTGATTCAAGGACAGAAAGCACAGTTTCTACAATCTGACACAAAAGGAACCAGTGTAAGGATATATCTATTATAGATGAAAGTACTCTATGTGTCATAGTTATATTTTCTTTGGTCAATGAGCTCAAAATTCTCCAGGGGTACTCACAAATCTTCATAATATTTCTGTGTACCAGATGTTTTAATTTGAGCTCTGATGTAGCTGATAGATATGGAAAATCATATTTAGCCAAATAACACTTCATATAATACAACACTCTCAGAGTGGTACTTGATAAGATTCACTGGAGTCTCTGCTTATGCCTTTTTAATCTCATGCTGGAGCTTAATGTCATTGTATGCCAATGTCAATGTTCTGCCTCCTAATACCAGAGCTTTAAAATACCATTCCTCTTCCTAAAACAATCACATTCATACTCTAGGAGGAAGTAAAAATTGGCCAACAATTGCATACAATCCTTCAAAAGTATGTGTGACAAGTTTCCTACTGGTTCTCTGGATATTATTGCCATGCTCTCTTTTATTTTTCTTATATCACACAAAAGAGTAAGATTATTCTGTGTCTATCCCTCTCCCTTTGACTCATTTTACTCAGCATAATACTCTCCTTATCCATCCATGTATAAGCAAATATCATAACTTCATCTTTCCTGACAAGGTAATATTCTATTGATTAAATATACCACAGTCTCTTTAGCCACTTATCTTTTATTGGGCATTTAAGTCATTTTCAGATTTTTTAATCCTTATTTATGCACCATGATTACAAATATATTTGTAGTTGGGTTTTAGTTATATATAAAAAGAACACTCCCCCCCTTATAGTGTTGTAATGAACATAGAAATGCTGAGGGCTTTTATGCATGGCGTTTTTTGTGTTCCTAGGGTTTATTATTAGTAGTGGGGAGTGTAATTAGTATAGCAAAGGACACTATACCAGTAATAGCTAGAACTGATCCTTCTGGACAAGAATGGTGCTTAAAGGATTAAAGTGATATGCATAGTACCCTTGCATTAACAGTAGTTTATGCCACAGTGTTAAAAATGAAAAAAAAAAAACAAAAAAAAAAACAAAAGAAATTATATGAGGGCCAGGAGGACTGGTCATTCTCCAAATTGATATACTGGAAAAGATATTGAGTACTAAAATTATTTTTTTTTCATTCTGGTCATGTGTAAAGAGACAGAATAGGTTGTTTTTGTTTTTTTTTTTCTGGTCATTCCAATTCTCATTCTGTAAGTATGATTTTTATGCTAAATTATTCCCAGTTTTTTTGATATAATTTTCATTTTGACCAAAGTGGCTTACATATCTTTCACAGTAATATTTTAGGTATATATTAATTCCTATCACCAAATTGTCCTCCCTCAACCCCTATTCCCATCTTGCATCCCATATCCCCCACCCTCAAGCCCCGGGCTGCTAGTATAAGTGGTCCCTTCTGTGTCTAGCTTACTACTTAGTGATCATACAACTGTTTGGTCTTGATACCCTCCACTCTTTCCCCTTCTACTTGAGAGGCAGTACTAGATAGTTCAAGTTATGTGGTTTTGTTTGAAGAAGAGAAGAGCAATAAAATGGGATAAAAATCAAATACGCCAAATATGGGCAGAGAACTTTTAGAAGCTCTCAACCTCAGTTTGAGAGAGAAAAGGGAAAAAGGAAGTAAAACACCACAACCATACAAAAGAAGATCTCACATAAAAAAAAAAAATCAAAAATCCAGTGAGCACTACAGCAATAAAGACAAGTACCACATAGTAACCACGGTTCTGAAATTCATTTCAAGACATAACAGAGCGCAAAAAGGAAAAAGAAAAATAATTGGAGACAACTTTAATATCCAAACCCAAAGAAATCAAAAATATAAATAAATAGATAAATAAAAGATTATTTTGTGCTTTTTTTTTTTCCTGCATAGGCATATTAAATAATGAGGACATTAGAGAGGGAATTCCCTTGGCCTAAAAGCTACAGGGTTTCTCCTCCTTTGAAGTATATTGTCATGGGAATAACTGTAGACTCCTTGTATGTTCATTTACTCTCCCCTTGGTGCCTTTGTGGTGTATGAAAGACTTCAGCTCCGTCATGGGGTGATAAATTCAGACCTCTGTATCTAGAGATCTTGGTATCTGCACAGGTCCAGGAACGGAGCTTTAAGCACGATTTTTTTCTGATCCTCACATCTATCCTTAACTTTCTGAATTGTTGAAAATTGGAGATTAGATGAGATATGGAGCAAATATCAGTGGCAAATATTCTGAATTATTTTTCCCATTACTAGTCAAACCCAAAGTTACCAAGTTTAAAAAAATCGGTGTTGTTGGAAAAATTAAAGGAGTTCCAAGAACAAAAAGAAAGAAGACACATGGAAAAATGAGTAAGCACATCACCATGAAAATGAGAGCAAGGCTGTAAAAGTTACGTTAGTCATTTGTTTCCAAACTTCTCATTGTTTTTTAATCTGTCTCTACTTGCCAAATATTTTTGAGATTAGAAATCGTAGTTGCCTGCTTATGTTGCAGGAAAAATATATCCTGCTTACGTTGTTGAAAAGATATGCCCTCTCTAGGGTAGGTAACCATTCTAATTGCTGAAGCTGGAGTTTAATTCGTTGTTGCTCCAACTGTGATATTGGAAGGAAGGGGCAAGAGCTGATGACTTCCAGGCCAGAGAGATAGTACAGTGGTTAAAGGCCTTTTTACTATGTATGCAGTGGACTCCAATTCAGACTCCCTAAGCACTGAGCACTGTCAAGTGTGGCCTAACACTGAGGATCCAAACACAGATTCTTTTGTTGGGTCACTTGTACCTTATTTCCTTTTCTCTTCTTACATTTTCCTGCACTGATGGGGCTGATTATTTGTAGTGGCTCCTGCATTTTCGATAGAATCTCACTGAACTACATCGTAGGGTGGCCTAAAGTGGGTGTGGATGATGGTCCAAAACTAGTTAGTTCCTGGGCTGCCAAAATAGGGCACACCCATTTAGTTTTAATGCCAAACTTCAGCTGTGTCAAATTTGTGTGTCAAACTAGACCTAGAAATCATCAGACTAAACTAAGGGTCATCAGACTTTTTGAGCAAAGGACCAGGGAGCAACTAGTTTCAGCATCACAGGCTATGTTTTATATCATTTCTGTTTACTCACCTTTGCCATCAAAGCACACATACAGTCATAAATCATTCAGGGCCGGAGCGTTGGCTCTAGAGGTAAAGCATCTGCCTTGCAAGGGCTAGCCTAGGATGGACCACGGTTTGATCCCCCAGTGTCCCATATGGTCCCCCCAAGCCAGGTGCTATTTCTGAGTGCATAGCCAGGAGTAACCCCTGAGTGTCAAACAGATGTGGCCCCCCCAAAACAAAACAAAACAAAACATATAGAAGGTAGTGTAACTGTGTTACCAAAAATCAATTAATAAACACGGAAATTTAAATTAAACATATTTCACCTATCACAAAAGAGTATTCTTTTGAGTCCCCCTCCTCCTAAGCACTTCCAAATTAAAAATGATTCTTTGTTTTGGAGCCATGTTATGGATCTCTGAACTTCTTCTTCGTTCTATGCTCAGAAATGTCTGGTGAAGGACCATATATCATGCCAGGAATTGAACTCCCATACAACGGAAGCACATAAACCTCTGTCTTACCTCTCCAGCCCCCAAAACCATTTTCAGTATGTAAACTGTATAAAAACAAGGTTTTGTGGAAGATTATCATTTGCTTGCCAGAAACTAGAATTCTTTCCCTCCTTTTTTGTCCTTTTTCTTCCTCTCTTGTCTTTCTCTTCTTCCTCCTCTCAAGCAATGTTAAGAGGATCCTAGGGCCACTTCTAGTGATGCTTGGCTGATCAGATCAGGCAGCTCAAAGCTTGGGCCTGGAAATGCAATGATGCTTTGATCTAGGGTTGCTTCTTATCAGGGCCACACCCGGTGGGAGGCCATAAAGTGCTAGGGATTGAATTCAGGGTTTTGTGTTCCAAATCTTTGAGCTATGATTCTAGGCAGCATAAATGTAGAAGTTCAAAACAATGTCCTTTGTTTTGACAGCTTGCTATTTATTTATGGTAATTTTGGGTGCTCTTCACTGTATTGTTGACTAATTTTACTTATATGTCTGGAGGGGAGGGGGTCCCCTGTTGGTTATCTAGTTGGCCTTGCTTCTAAAGGTTACTGACTGGACTGGGGACAATAGAGATGCTTTAGCCTTGGTTTTTTCATCATTCAGCAGGCTAGCCTATGCTTGTTCCCATTGTCTTTCTAACAGCTGCTAAAAAGGCAAGCCCCAATATGTAAGAGCTTTTCAACATTCTGGCTGCTGCTTCTCTGTTGTTTCATTGGCTGAAACAAGTCACATGATCAAATTTGCAGTGCAGGAGAGCACTAGCTATGGATACAGTTAAGTGTAAATAGTGAAAATTTATTATTGTGCAACCTACCACAACAGGTCTCAGCACTGATGACTATGTCCCCCCCCACATGCAAAATGCATTCCTGCGCCAACATTCATTCAATCACTGTATCTATAGTCATGATCAGATTCAATGTCAAGGTAGATCTGATCTACCAAATTGCTGGAAAGGTTTTTCTGGGTACAAATCCTCTTAATTTTCTTTTGCACACACACACACACACACACACACACACACACACACACGATAAATTATGAACTGAAGAGTTGGCTCACTAGATTGAGCACAGGCTTTGTGAGCTGGATGACCATATTTATGCTTTAACACATTTCGGTACCCAAGCACTACCGGAAGAGACCCCCTGACCAAAGAAATAGCGGTTAATCCCTGAGCTTTGTTGTGTGTGATCCAAGAAACAAGTAACAGAATGATAGGTGGTGACGCAGAAGGAAGACAAGATTGTGGTAAGTACATTAGAAGTATTTGCTGGGGGAATATTGGAGCCACTGGAAACACATGACCTATGTTGATGCTGTAGACCTGGCTGTTCTCTTCGATGGGCTGAGGACTGCTTCCCAAGTCTTGAGAGGTTTTCCCAGTCTGGTTTCCAAAGCCCTCTGAGAGTGATGTTCAGGGTTCTAGGCTGTCTGTGACGATATATTCTTCCCAATGAAGTCACTCTGGATGTCTTCCTTCCTGTCTTTGTTCCTAAAGAGGGTAGGGAGCCCAGAGGTCTCCTTTTGTTTAAAGCTAAACGTAATTCTTTTAGACTAAGCTGGTGATGATTTTTATCACTGCTGTTAATCTCATAATTTTTGAGGGTTTATGCGACTCTAACTCAATTCTTATTTAAGCATGTTACTTTTTACTCTGGTATGTCAGACTGCTGAAGATACCTTTGAGTTGTAAAAGTCTTTTTTTGCTTTGTTTTATTTTGAGGCCACACCTAGAAGTGCTCAGCGATTCCTCCTGGATCTGCACCCAGGAATTACTTTCAGCAGGCTCAGGATACCATATGGTATGTCAGGGATCAAATCTTGGTTGGCAGTGGGCCACTATCCTATTGCTCCAGTCCCATAAGAGCCATATTGTGTGTAAAAGTGTCTCATAAGCACCCTATTTTATTTTATTTATTTATTTTTTTGGTTTTTGGACCACTGGTGTTGCTCAGGGGTTACTCCTGGCTATGCACTCAGAAATTGCTCCTGGCTTGGGGGATCATATGGGATGCTGGGATTCAAACCACAGTCCGTCCTGAATCGGCTGCATGTAAGGCAAATGGCCTTCCTCATAAAATTTAAAAAATTCATAATTTTTAAAAATATGATTTATAGTCACTTTATTTTATTTATACCATTTATTACCTTGACAATATTTTAGAGGAAGAATTTGAGCCATACCTGATTGGGGCTTAATCCTGATTTTATGCTTAGGGATCAGTACTATTGGAACTCAAGGGATCATATACAATGCCAGGGATTTAATTGTGGTTGGCTATGTGCAGAGCAAGTACCTTAGTGCTTATAATATATCCATGGCTCTTTAAAATTAAAATAAAATGGGGACTATGGAGTCACCCATTTGTATTCTGCCTTAATTTCTGCTTATAAACAGAAATATCTTGAGCTCATTTTCCTTAGAGTATGCTATCATAGGCAGCTAGATTTTTTATTTCACAAACATTATGGTTTAGGCCCATTTCCATCATTGTATCAAAGACAGTTCAAACTGAAGTCCTTTCTTCTTTATAAAATAAAACATCCTAATATAACTGTTGGTATTCAGGTAGAAAAGATACAGATAAGTGTAAATAGTGAGTGTATTGTGATTCTTTTTACCTATTTCTTTTTTTCTCGTTAAATTTTTTAGCCACATCCAGCAATGTTCAGGGATTACTCCTGGCTCTGCACTCAGGAATTACTTCTGGCAGTGCTTGGAGGACCATATGCAATGCTGATGATCAAACCCAGGTCAATCTCATGCAAGGTAAGTTCCCTCTCTGTTGTACTGTCATGTTGGCCATTCTTTTGCATACTTCCTGTTACCTTATTTTGAATGGGGACAGAGACCCATAGAAAGCCAAGCTGAGAAAGAATACCACTGCATTCATACTTTACTCAATCACTTTTTGTGCTTTCAAGGATTTAATCTAGGGCTCATTTATACAGATGCTCTAATACTGAACTACATTCACAGCCCTCATTTATTGACTCAAAAATAGAACATAAGAAAATAAAAGATTTTCTTAAAATAATAACTTTAGTTTTCAGGCCTGGAGAGAGAGCACAGCGGCGTTTGCCTTGCAAACAGCTGATCCAGGACCAAAGGTAGTTGGTTCGAATCCCAGTGTCCCATATGGTCCCCCATGCCTGCCAGGAGCTATTCTCACACTTAAAACAACTCCAATAATCCACAGGAGAACTAGCAAAGAAGTGACAGTTGCTAGATTTGCAAAGAACGCAGAACAAGAGTTATTAAAAATTATTTTTCTTTGGAGTTTTGGGTCCAAGGGAAGATGAAAGATAAAAGAAATTCCTATAATGCCAGGAAATACATGGGTATGGCACTTTCCTTTTATTTGGCTGACTTGAGGTTGATCCATAACACCCTATACCAGACTGCCAAGAATGATATCTGAGTGCAGAGCCAGAAAGACCCCAGCAGCACTGTCAGGTCCCAAAACAACAACAAAAGAAATATGCTCATGCCATTTCTGTTACTGAGGAGAAAATAATGATGTTAATCTTCTCCAAACACTTGTTTGTAAAGTTGAGATTGAGAGATAAATGGGTGGGCATAAATGAACATTGTCAAGACAGAGAGCTGATCATTAAACTTTATATCTAAATTTATTAGTTTAAAAGAATACTTTTTCAATAAACGAATCTGTTTCTTCGTTTTGTGGTCATCTCTGACAAAGCTGGGAAAGGGAGCTACATTACTTTGTGCTAGGAATTCAGAGTGGTGCTCAGAGGACCACAGCGGCTGCTTCTCCTCTAGGCAAAATGGCCTCAGCCCCTTTGAGCTGTCTCTGACCCCAAATAAAATACTAACACATGTTTCCTTTTGAGAAACCCCTTTATTTTACTGATTTTTTTAATGATATCTTTATTTAAACACCTTGTTTAAAGACATGATTGTGATTAGGTTTCAGTCATATAAAGAACACCCCCCCTTCACCAGTGCAACATTCCCACAACCAATGTCCCAAATCTCCTCAAAATCCACCTCACTCCCACCTGTACTCTAGACAGGCTTCACCCTGAAATTCCTCCTTGGTCACAGCCTGCTCTTCCTTTTAATCTCTTCAGGATCTTCAGGGGTGTTCATTCGGAGATGGTGCCTCAAATGCACAGATATTCTGGGCCATTACCTACCACATAGTGGCCTAAATGAGCTCCCTAGTTATTTGTTGCAAGGATGAAAATGTCCTTGTAATGTAGAAGAGAATCTGTGTTGCAATGAACAATGATAGACAAATTCACAGGAGGTGCCTCTGTGAGAGAGAGTTGGTCAGCTTGGGGATCAGAAACCACCAGATATCTTGATGCCCAGAAAGCTTGGGGATCAGAAACCACCAGATATCTTGATGCCCAGAAAGCTGCAAGGATGTGACTAGTGACAGTTACTGGAATGAAGGGATCAGCCATGAAAGGGAATGGTGCTGGTGGCAACAGTAAACTTCAGCACAGCTCACTACACAATATTCCTGGATGACAGACTTTGATGCCAGCTCTTCTCTCTCCCCTTCTCTCTCTCCTTCCATTCCTCCCTACCATTCTCTCCCGTCATTATCATTTTTGATTCTGAAGAGATATGACATGCTGGTGAGATATAATTTGCTGTGCATGCAGTTAATTCTAGTTCTATCCTTTGCCCCACATATAGTCCCCTGAGAACTGCCAGCAATTGTCCCTAAGTAAACCCTGAGCATCACTCAGTGCAGCAAAATAAATAAACAAATAAATGAAATAAAGCAAACATTCTAAAAATCAAACCAAACAATTAATTAGATATTTGGCCTATAATTGCAATTACTACTGTGGTGCTCAACATATACTGACTTCTTAAATTAAAAAAGATTTAACATAGACATTTTTACACGTTTTTTAAAAGACTGAAGGCAAGGTTATAGGAGAAATTAATGCATCTGTAGGCAATGAGAAGGGTACAATATTATTACAGGAAATAATGAAGAAAAGACAAAGAAAAGAATAACCCCACTGAAGAACAAAGCTATTACAACAAATAGTACGTTTTTCATCAAGCAGCAGGATGGTAATAAGGTAGGTCTATAAAGTGAATTGTGTTGATCAACCATTCCCCCTGCATAATCTTAAGCTATTTTGCATTTATACACAATCATACACAGTATAATCAGGAAAATGTTTTGACTATGTGGAAAAAAAAAGAACTTGGTACCTATAATAGAAAAGAAATATAAAAACAAAAGAGCCAGGTAAATCATTGAAAGTTAGAAAATATGTATGCAAATGTTTAAAGAAATGGACAAGTTATCTTATTTTTATTACTAGTTTTTCTTTCTCTCCTTCTGGCTAATTTTATTAATATGGTACAGCTATAGATTATTTTCTGTTTCACCTAGTGAATTACAAAAACCGGCAATAAAGTGGCTTTTATGTCTTGCTGAATAAAATGTGCTTTTGGTGCAATCCGAGATTAAAGTTTTTCTATGTTCCTCAGAGTTTTAAATTAGACAGCCCCCAACCCCACTTTCTTGCAAATACAGTTGCTTATTTGTCAGTTTGAGTTTGATTTATTTCAAGCAGGAGCTAAAACTGTATTAAAATCTTCTATTAAGCATGTAAAATGTTACACATATAGAGTCAGTACATTAAACATCTCTAATAAAAGACAGCTGTGTTCTTATTGGTAGGCAAAATAAGACAGAAAGATTTGTTTCTGTGCAGGATGAAACAGAGCTCATGAGGACCCAGCTGCTTTCTCTTCAGCCCAAAACATGATACTAATATATAGGGCAATGAAAAGATTTTAAGTGATTTTTTTTTTTGGGGGGGGAGTAGGAGGCTACACCTGGCTGTGCTCAGTGGATACTCCTGGCTCTGCACTAAAGAATCACTCTTGCGGTCCTTGGGGATGGGAGTCACCACAAGGGATGATGGTGGATTTAAACCAAGTTGGTCACATGCAACGCAAACGCTCTACTCACAGTCTTAGCCCTTTAAATGATTTAAAAAGGAAACTGCACATAAAGAAACCTGTAAATCAGTATAGCTAACTATTAAGGATTTTAGTGAACTGGAAATCAGTGAATTACTAAGTGTATCTATCTGCTTTCTTCATTAGTTTGTTGTTATATTTTTAAAATAATATCTTTACTTAAGCACCTTTATTATAGACATAGTAGTAGTTGGGTTTCAGTTATATAAAGAACACTCCCCTTCACCTTTGCAACGTTCCCATCACCAATGCCCCCAATCTCCCTGCCTGTATTCAAGACAGGCATTCTACTTCTCTCACTCATTGACACTGTCACCATAGTTGTCAGTGTAGTTATTTCTCTAACTACACTCACAACTCTTTGTGCTGAGCTTCATAACCTGAGTGAGTCCTTCCAGCCCTCATCTCTGTTCTCTCTGGGCATTATTACAATAATGTCTTTCATTTTTCTTAGAATCCATAGATGAGTGAGACAATTCTGTGTCTATATATCTCCCTCTGACTTATTTCACTCAGCGAAATGGATTCCAAGACCATCCATGTATAGGAAAATTTCATGACTTCATCTCTCCTGATGGAGATGCATGATATTCCAATGTGTATATGTACCAAAGTTTCTTTAGCCATTCATCTGCTGAAGGGCATCTGGATTGTTTCCAGAGTTTGGCTCTTGTAAATAGCTCTGCAATAAGAATAGGTGTGAGGAAGGCATTTTTGTATTGCACTTTTGTGTTCCTAGGGTATATTCCTAAGAGTGGGATAGCTGGATCATATGGAAGCTCAATTTCCAGTTTTTTGAGGAATTTCCTATTGTTTTCCTTAAAATCTGGCCTAGGTGGCATTCCCACCAGCAGTGAATGAGAGTTCCTTACTCTCCACATCCCTGCAAGCACCAATTGTTTTTATTCTTTTTGATGTATGTTTGTCTCTGTGGTGTGAGATGGTACCTCATTGTTTTGATTTGCATCTCCCTGATGATTAGTGATGTGGAAAATTTTTTTATTTGTCTTTTGGCCATTTGTATTTCTTCTTTGAGGAATTGTCTGTTCATTTTTCTCCTCATTTTTTGATGGGGTTAGATGCTTTTATCTTAAAAAGTTCTGTCAATATCTTGTATATTTTTGATATTAGCCCCTTATCTGATGGGTATTGGGTAAATGATTTCTCTCATTCAGCGGGTGGCTCTTGTATCCTGGGCACTATTTCCTTTGAGATGCAGAAGCTTCTCAGCTTAATACACTCCCTATCTCTACTTTGACTTGTATGGAGAGTGCTGTTTCCTCCTTGAAGATGCCTTTAGTCTCAATGTCTTGGAGTGTTTCACCTACATGTTGTTCTATGTACCTTATGGTTTGGGGTCTGATATCAAGTTCTTTAATCCATTTGAATTTGACCTTCGTGCAGGGTGTTAGATGGAGTTCTGAGTTTTTTTTTTTTTTTTTTTTTTTTTTTGCATTTGGCTGACCAGTTGTGCCAACACCACTTACTGAAGAGTCTTTCCTTGTTTTATTTTGCATTTCTTGCCCCTTTATTCAAAATTAATTGATTGTATATCTGGGAAACATATTCTGAATACTTAAGTCTATTCCACTGATCTGAGGGTCTGTCTTTATTTATGTACCATGCTGTTTTAATGACTATAGATTTGTAATACAATTTAAAGTTGGGTTAAGTGATGCCTCCCATATTCCTTTTCCCAAGGGTTGCTCTAGCTATTCACAGGTGTTTATTGTTCCAGATGAATTACTGTAGTGTTTGATCTACTTCTTTGACGAAATTTATGGGTATCTTTAGAGGGATTGCATTAAATCTGTACAATGTTTTAGGAAGTATTGCCATTTAATGATGTTAATTTCCAGCAGCTTTTTTCATGTTCTCTTCCATCTTAAATTCAACAACGGCACACCCCCTTGACTTTTCTTCAGCATCCATTAAGAGCTCCATGTATGTTACTTCACCAACTTTTTCTTTGACCAGGTCCTTAAGTGACTGCCATTTCATATCAAAAGGGATATTCATTATAAAGGCTTCTGTAGTCGGATTGGCATATGGCTCAAAACAATTATCTCGTCGTTTTATATTCATTTCCCTTCTTTTTTTTTATTCAGAATAGGTCGTTTTTCTTCACCCTTTGGGCTTGGAGTCCCGTCTGGCGCAACACTCCTCTCCTCCATTTTTGGCTCCATTGCTGCCATATTGGCCTCAGTTTCTAGCCCTGCTGCCATTTTCTCCGTGTCTGGGCTTTGTCATATTTCCTTTTTTGTTTGCATTTACTAGTGATTAAATTCATAACACTAAGTTATATAATACTAATCATTGGAAATAATTTTTTCAATTATAACTTCTAATATTACATTTGGTCTAACACTTTATTTTTTACTTATGAGTATATTTTAAATTTAAAATTCTACTTTTTTGTTTGTTTTTAAGAAGTTACTTTTATTTTTTGGTTTTGGGGCCACACCTAGCAATGTTCAGAGGTCACTCTTGGTTTCTTACTCAGAAATTATTCCTGGCAGGCCCAGAGAACCGTAAGGGATGCTGGGGAACTAACCTGCACGTAAAGCAGATGCCCTTTTCACTGTGCTATTACTCTGGCTCGTCAAATTTTTATTTAATATCTTCTAATATCATAAGGGTATAATCTTAGGCTTCAAATATGTATTAAAAGAGAATTTACCATTTACATAGAGCTGATGTATCTAATTAAGTTATCCTATAATTTTTGTTTACAAAAATAGTAATTGATTTTAGGTTAAGAAAGTGAAATTGGGGGCCCAGAGAGATAGCATAGAGGCGTTTGCCTTGCAAGCAGCCGATCCAGGACCAAAGGTGGTTGGTTCGAATCCCGGTGTCCCATATGGTCCCCCGTGCCTGCCAGGAGCTATTTCTGAGCAGACAGCCAGGAGTAACCCCTGAGCACCGCCGGGTGTGGCCCAAAAACAAAAACAAAAAAACAAAACAAAACAAAAAAAAGAGTGAAATTGACAATAAGACAAAGTTTAGTCACTGGCATTGTGTTTTGTTTCACATTATTTTTGTGTTTCCCTAAAATGTTAGAATTCTTTCATTCTTTGATAGCATTAAATACTGAAACAGAGTGTTCAATAAAAATAATTATAGTGTTTTAAACACATCACATATGCATATTGCTGAGATGGAATCTTAAGATAGTTTTACTTTCCGTTTATCATGTATATAGTAGGATTTTATTTATGTTATGTGTTTAATAAATATTTGAGGACCTTCCTGGTGTCAGGTACAGTACCAAGGTAAAATGGGTGAATTATCAGTGTGTGGGGAGAGAGGAAAGATGTAAACAAACAGGAAAAACAGAATAATTGGCTATTTTGAGGAATGACACAAGGAAAAGTGTTCAGAGAAGTGATCCTAGGAATTAAGTGTGTGTTTGTGTGTGTGTAAGTGTGTTCAATACCTCAGTAAATAAGGGAAGAAATCATTGGAGGGCACTAGAAGAAACAGAAAAATATCAATCATATCTGAAGTTATGGCATATGTTTCCAGAAGCAATCAGATGTAAGATGACTTGCACCATAACGAAAGCTTTGAGGTTAAAAGGAAGGGGCATTGAGTTCTTGGGGGAGGGCAGTGGGCACACACACTGGTGGTAGGTATGTTGTGGGAGTTACGTGCATGGGAAAACATCACTAGTAGTATTGTACGTCACAGAACATTAATAGATAAAAATAGTTACAAAAATTAAGTGTACACTTTTAAAATATGGGAAACAACCAAATAATTCACAAAGGTTTTTAGTTTCTGGTTCTTTTCTCCCTTTTTTTTTTTTTTTTTTTTTTTTTTTTTTTTTAAGATTTGGAGCCAGACCCAGTACTCATAGCTTTGTGCCCAGGGATCATTCATTGCAGTGGATAAGAGACCAGGTGCAGTGCCTGGGAGATTGGCTGTGTGCAAGGCAAACACTATCTTCCCATCTCCTATTTAGTTTTCTGACTTCTGTTGTTGTTGTTGTTGTTGTTGTTGTTGTTGTCTGCAAAGCTCAAGTTATTTGTTCTGAATGGCAAGAATTGACAGACAGGAAACAAGCTTGACTGTTACTCCCTTAAAATTAATTCCACAAGTACATGGGGACATGAAGGCAGAACTTTTGTTATATAAGGCAGTAGGGGCCTTGGAAACCAGATCTCTGAAGTATTTCTCATTTCATCATTTCATCTAAGCTTCGGGAAGAGTTAAAAAAAAAATGAAACATAGGTAAGTTGGCTAAAAACTATAATTCTGACTCAGTAGCATATCTGAAAGGAACAACACAGTCAAGTGTGGCAGCATCTATTTTTCAGATTAGAAATTAACTGCTATGTTGTCAGGATAAAATGGTGTGTTTTATTATTGAAAAGGCAGCTCCATTAGCTTCTTTGGGCCAGAAGGTCCCATTTACTTCATTACTGTCTTCTCGAACAGTGAGTGCCTCCCCAGTGGCCACAACAGACGAATGCACCTTTACTGGTGAGTGAGGCATTCACTTGAAGAGGTAATAGGTTTACTTTTCTTCCTTTTTATTTATCCACTCATACATTCATTATGTACATATTAATCTATTTATTTTCCTATATTAAAAATGGTTAGAACCCAGTTCTTTTCACTTGTGTTGAGAATGATTTGGATCCAGGAGCATTTTAATTCACTTAACATTAAAAAATTGGGGGGCCACTGTTGACAGTGCTCAATGCTTACTCCTGAGTGATGAGGGGTCACTTGTGGAAGTACAAAGAAGAATATATGTGATAACACAGATGGAACCCTGTGTGATGCAAGAACCTTAGTCTTCCACTATCTCTCCAGCCCTAGTAGGCAGGTTTTTTTTAATTTTTAATTTTTTCTTTATTTAACATCACGATTTCACTACATGATTGTAGTTGGGTTTCAGTCATAAAAGGAACGCCAACCGTCACCAGTGTAACCTTCCCCCATCTCCCTCTTTCTCCATCCCCTGCCTGTATTCGAGACAGGCATTCTACTTCTCTCATTAACATTGTCATGACAGTAAGTGTTATCACTCTAACTAAACTCATCACTCTATGTGGTGAGCTTCACATCGAGAGCCAGTCCTTCCAGCCCTCATCTCTGTTCTCTCTGGGCATTATTACAATAATGTCGTTTGGTGTTTTTTGGGGTTTTTTTTTTTTTTTGGTTTTAGGCCACACCCAGCAGTGCTCAGGGTTTACTCCTTGCTGTCTGCTCAGAAATAGCTCCTGACGGGGTTTTGAACCAACCACCTTAGGTCCTGGATCGGCTGCTTGCAAGGCAAACACCGCTGTGCTATCTCTCCGGGCCCATGTTTTCTTAAAACCCATAGATGAGTGACACTGTTCTGTTCTATCTTTCTCCCTCTGACTTATTTTACTCAGCATAATAAATTTCATGTCCATCCATGTATAGGAAATTTTCATGACTTCATCTCTCCTGATGGCTGCATAATATTCCATTGTATATATGTAATAAAGTTTTTTAGCCAGCCATCTGTTGAAGGACATCTGGGTTGTTTTCAGAGCCTGGCTATTGAAAATAGCTCTGCAATAAATATAGGTGTGAAGAAGGCATTTTTGTATTGGATTTTTGTGTTCCTAGGGTATATTCCTAGGAGTGGTATAGATGGATCATATGGAAGCTCAATTTCCAGTTTCTTGAGGAATCTTCATATTGTTTTCTATAAAGACTGGCCTAGATGGCATTCCCACCAGCAGTGAATAAGACTTCCTTTTTCTTCAAATCCCCACCAGCACTCACAGTTTTTTCTTTGTGATGTGTGCTAGTCTCTGTGGTGTGAGGTGGCACCTCATTGTTGTTTTGATTTGCATCTCCCTGATGATTAGTGATGTGGAGCATTTTTTTTCATTTGTCTTTTGGTCATTTGTATTTCTTCTTTGAGGAATTGTCTGTTAATTTCCTCTCCCCATTTTTTGACAGGGTTAGATGTTTTTATCTTGTAAAGTTCTGTCAATATCTTGTATATTTTTAATATTAGCCCCTTATCTGATGGGTTTTGGGTGAATAGTTTCTCCCATTCTGTGGGTGGCTTTTGTATCCTAGGCACTATTTCCTTTGAAGTGCAGAAGCTTCTCAGCTTAAAATATATGTTTTATTCTGCTTTCACTTGTTTTAAGAGTTCTGTTTCCTCCTTGAAGATGCCTTTAGTCTCAATGTCATAGAGTGTTTTATCTACATGTTGTCCTATATATTTTGTAGCTATCTATCTTTTCTTAATTCAATTTCTTAAATGCTCTGACCCATCCTAATAGGGTCAGTCCTCCAACAACAACTTATGAATAGATTTCTAATGTCTCTTTATAAGTGGGCTTGATATTGTATACAGTGGACTCCTCTATGTCTGCCCAATCTACATTGTAAACAATCCATGCCTATATTGTACATAGCCCCTCTCATATATTATCTCTCCTTCCTCATTCAGAACTACTTCTATCTTCTTATCCCTTAATACTGATCTGTTGTCCTTCCCTATTTAATGCTCATTTCATTATACCCTCATTTCTTAACTTTTTAAGTACTGAGACCAACTTCCTGCCCCAATAAGCCATCACCCAGCTCCCAAAGTGAAAGGACACCCTCTCAATCCCACATCTCATGCCCCAGAAAGAAGCTGCAGTCACCACTCCTGCTGACTCAATCTAAGTGGTCCTTCTTCTCACACACACACCCTCAATGTGTACTGTTGCATGCTACCAGATTCAGCTCCAGAAGGACCCCCAGCTCAAGAACACTATCTGATCCCTTACTGCTGTTAACCATTTCTCAAACTTGAGATTTCTCAAGTGGGATGAAAATGTGCTTTTTAATCTCAGCCCCACCCAAAAATATCTCAAAAGACATAATGGAGATATCTATATTTTCTTTGTATGTTTAATACCTCAATAATTATATATCTTAGTATGATTATTTCCAAATGTAAAGGTAGCCTCTTTCATCCCATTTTTTAAATTCTGTTTAATTTTATTTTGTTATTTATTTTTAGTTTCACTTGTTTTGGTTCTGCTTGGTATGAAATTCTAGAAGAAAAAGTCTTGCTTGGTATAAAAGCTCAGGTCAAGGGGCTGGAGTGGTGGCACAGCAGGTTGGACGTTGGACTTTGACATGGCTGACCAAGGAGAGACTGTGGTTTGATCCCCTGGTGTCCCATATGGTCCCCCAAGCCAGGAGCAATTTCTGAGTGCATAGCCAGGAGTAACTCCTGAGCATCACAGTGTGTGGCCCCAAAGCAAAACAAACAAAAAATAAGCTCAGGTCAAAACCAGGGCACAGAGATTGTATAGCCTGTCATTCTTACCCCCAAATGCACCATCAATGTAATATGGCACATATATTCCCTTTTACATAGGCATCCGAAAAAAGGCAAAATCTTTTTGATTTTGGTTTTTGGGCCACACCCGGTGACGCTCAGGGGTTACTCCTGGCTATGCGCTCAGAAGTCGCTCTTGGCTTGGGGGACCATATGGGACGCCGGGGGATCAAACCGCAGTCCATCCTAGGCTAGCTCTGGCAAGGCAGGCACCTTACCTCTAGCGCCACCACCCAGCCCCCCCCCAAAAAAAGGCAAAATCTTATGTAGAGAAACAAGCTCTTATCTACTAGGGATAAGAACCCATAAATTTTATAATACGAGGGCACCTCCCATACTGAACATATGTTATGGGGACTTGACTTAGACTCCATGTAATTGGACAACTACCATTAACCCTGAATCTCAGATCCCAACCATAGAACCAACATAGTGCCCTGCAACAACACCAGGAATCAAATTCCCCCAGAGAAATTCCTCATACAGGACTGACACCACTTGCATCAGATTGATACAACATCCTGACAATGAGGAAAAAGCAACAACTTGATCTAAGAGCAGGTTTCCCTACTTCATCACCTAACAGTAAAATGAAATCTGAAGACCCTCTGTCCTTTAATCTGTGTAAAAGCCAAGATCACAAATTACAGAAGACTGACTTTGAGAACCACAACTCAGCAAACTTTTCCTGCGACCAAAAAAGAAAGACACTAGACTAGGATTTGTACAAAAACCAAGATCTCTAATTCCAGAGGTTTGATTTTGACAATTGCGATTGAGCAGAACTTCTAGAACTATAAAAAAAAGACTTTATTCTAGGCTTTATCCTAGGATCTCTGCAAAAACCAAGGTCACTAATTAAAAAAAGAATGACTACAAGGACCTTGATGGAGCAGAACTTCTAGAACTATAAAGAAAGACACTATCCTAGACTTCAGCCTATGACCTGTGTGAATTCCAAGATCTCTGATTACAGAAAACTTGTTTGTCAACTACAACTGAGAAGAATGTTTCCTGGCACCATAAAAAGACGTTGAGGTTCGATAATGAGCATGTCCAGAGTCTATAGTTGCACCCATGACAGTATGCTTCAAGGGTGGAGAAACCCTGTATCTCTTAGGCCAAGAAAATTCCCCTAATTTCCCCAATACTTACTGTGGCTATGCAAAATGAACAAACAAAACACCCACAAAACCTTGCTACACCAGCCCACCTTCCTTTATTTTTGTTTTTTGTTTTTGTTGTTGTTTCTTGTTGCTGTTGTGTTTTTTAGTAGTTGCTTGTTTTAATTTTGTTTTTATCCTTTCTTCTTTTCAATTGATATTTATAGTTTCTAGAAGGACTCCTCCCAGCTTTCTTTTTCCCTACCCAACAGAACCACAGAACTTGAATAATCTTATTCTACATCATAAATTGAGGAGAAAAAAAACATTGATGGTATCAGGATCAAATAGCTGCATGAACATTGAGTGGAAATTAAAAATGAACAGACCTAACTATCAAACCCAAAGTTAATGACAACAGAATCAAGATACCCAATTTATAACAAGCTATACACAAAGATACCTGTTACATTAGTGGTCCAAATGGCAAAGGGTTGAGGTATGAAGATGCATGCTGGAAACAGGGGTATAGGGAGGACAACACTGGTGGGGGTAATGACCCTAATTTACTGTAACTATGTACCTTAAATATAATTGTGAAAGATTTGTAATTTACATTGGTCACAATAAAAAAAATTTGATGTTGTTTTTGGGTCACATCCGGCAGCGCTCAGGGGTTACTCCTGGCTCAATGCTCAGAAATCGCTCTTGGAAGGCTCGGGGGACCATATGGGATGCTGGGATTTGAACCACAATCTTTCTGCATGCAAGGCAAATGCCCTACCTCCATGCTATTTCACCAGCCCAATACAAATTATTTTTAAAAAATAAAAAAAAGAAAGAAATTGAGATACCTTAATAATATCATGCATTTCCATTAACTGGGCAGACTAATTAACAATATAGTCTAAAAAGGTTCATCACAATAATTTTCACATTTTTTCATCCAATTCTTCATTCATAAAACATCATGAAGGGGAGAAACTGCTAAAAATTATAGCTGCTCTTGTAGCTCACTTGACTTGAATTCTAAAACAGCCATTTTTTACTTTCTGATAATCTCTGTTATTTACAGATGACCCCTTACCAAAGAATGTAAGAAAAATCTGGAGAATTTTCAAAACCTCCTAATGCCCAATGTCTTAATAGTCCCCTTCTTACCACCCAAAGCACCTCTTTGCTGGTCTCATCAGAATCTAACTTCTTTTCTGCTCTTCAGATAATTCCCACCATTAGATGGGGCTAGACTGGCACCTCATCCCCCAGCCCTTGTCTGACACCTGCCCATTCATTCAGCCTGTACTCCCTGGCTCTGAACAGGCCTTCATGATGCTCATGTTCCCATGAAAAGACTTGCAGACCTGCATCATGCATAGAAAGAAGAGAAGAGGTATAGGCTCTTGCTTTTGCCATTGCGGTAGGCATCTCATGGAATGGCAGAATGGGAATCAACATCCCTGACTCCCAGAACTTCCTTCCTTTATTTTGTCTTGCTCACTCCCCCTTTCTCCATACGTATGCAGATACGTATGTTCATGTTCCTCTGCTCTCACCTAAGAGGGGCAGGAAGGCAGCTGAGATTGGTCAAGAAAGATGGATGTCTCGGGTCCATTAGCCCCTGTCAGCTGATTGAGATTTTCTGGTGTTTCCTGACCTTCCCACTCTGCTCCTGTTTGTTTGCAGACTAAACTATTCAGCAAAGACAGACACAAGTCAACCACAAGCACAAAAGTACAATACAAATTTTGCTGAGCTCAAACCAAATTCCATCAACCCCAAGGGGGGTAGCATTTTTCTTAGAGCAACCCTGACTCATAGTCCTGACCATGATGACCCAAAAGATAGAGAGACAATGACAACACACTGGGTACCCAAAACAGATGAGATAAGAGAATGTACAGATGCCATGACCTGTGTTTCCCCACCCCCCCCCAAATCTCTCAGCTTCTGTCACAATCCTTGACCCTCTCCAAAAAAATAGAATTTCTTTCTACCTTGCTGCTACTGCTGCGACCCCTAGGACTTCTCCAAATCTCACATCTCCTGCTGCAAACCTCATGGCTCCTGCCATGACCCTAGAGAAGAGTGGCGTGTCCCTGCTGCACCCAGTTTTTTCCCCTCAGGCAACACCTGGAATTCCATTTCCCTTAGGCCTTCACCTACCTCCAGGAAGTCTCAGAATATCCACAAGATCTTGGTAGCTATGTTGGTAACTTGGTATTTATCACTTAATCCCAGACAAGCCCCTAAATGTCAGGATCCAGAGTCAGAGGTCGACACCACACAGCTGAAATAAAGCAAAGCTAAGGTTTATTTTGTTTATCAACCAGCTGCAAACTGATTAACCAGAGCCACCTCTCATAGGAGGCAAACCTGTCCAGAGGTCACAAGCCAGTTTATATAGGACTAGAAGCAGAAAGTCTTGAGTTTTAAGTTAATTGGCTGTTGTCTAGGGTGTTTTTTAATCTTTTATAGCTAGATATTGAGGGTAGTATATTGTGGTTTATAGGGCCTTGGGGTTTTCATCATTATTGTTGGGATGAAAACTTAGCCTTTATATGGAACTTAGCCTTGTTAGCCTTGTTAGCCTTAAATGAAAACTTAACTTTAAGTTGACAAATTTGAGTGCCTTCTACTCTAGGCTTTATGCCACAAGGCAAATATTAAACTGCACTCTATTGAAGAGTCATTTATAAACATTTTAAGAGAAAATAGTGCATATATGTTCACACATTAATGTATACATATAATTATATATGTGAAAAGCAAATAAATTATCATAATTTTATTAAGAAACTCAGCCTGAATCCCAGCTCTACTACTAAAGATTAGATCATCTTTAGCAAGATATATAATGTAAATGTCTTAGCTTTCTCAACTATAAATGATACTATATTTTAAAATAGGGGGAATAGAAACTAGAGTGAGTGTGTAGTGGAGAAGGCATTTGCCTTGCATGTGGCCCACGTGGGTTGATATCCTTTACTGTCAGGAGTGATTCCTGAATGCAGTCAGAGCCAAGCCCTGAGTACAACTGGGTGTAGTCCAAACTCCTCTCTCCTATAAATAAATAAAATTATATTAAAAATTAGTGACTGAGGGCCCGGAGAGATAGCACAGCGGTGTTTGCCTTGCAAGCAGCCGATCCAGGACCAAAGGTGGTTGGTTCGAATCCCGGTGTCCCATATGGTCCCCTGTGCCTGCCAGGAGCGATTTCTGAGCAGACAGCCAGGAGTAACCCCTGAGCACCGCCGGGTGTGACCCAAAAATCAAAAAAAAAAAAAAAAAAAAAAAAAAAAAAAATTAGTGACTGAAAAGACAGTAAACTAATACCTAGTTCTGATCATTTTAATTATGAATGATGTCATGGAATAGTAATTTTCAGAGGAGGGAGTAATCCATAAACAGAAATGACAGACATTCAACACCAGAAAGTGCTCTTCATCTTGCTTGCTTCTTAATTACTTAACATTTCCCAAGTTTTCACTTGACCATTAGTATATATCCAATATATAAAGGAGTATATAAATAAGCCTGGAAACTGGAGCAATAGGGTAGGGCATTTGCCTTGCACACAGCCAACCCAAGCTTGCCAAGAGTGACTCATGAGAACAGAGTCAGGAGTAACTGAGCACCTCCAGGTGTCCCCCCAAAGAAAGCATGTCTAAATGTAGCTGGTTCCCTAAGTTTCATTCTGTGTTCAATTGAAACATTATTTTCTACTTAGAAATTTTCAGGAACTTTCTATTTGTTGTTGTTGTTGTTGTTGTTTTTAATCATGCATCAGTCCTCTCCTTACTTAGGGCTTTAAAAAATATTGTGTTGATATTGAGTTCATTGTATACACATATTCTTTTTTTTTTTTTTTTTTTTTTTTTTTTTTTTTTGGTTTTTGGGCCACACCCTGTGACGCTCAGGGGTTACTCCTGGCTATGCGCTCAGAAATTGCTCCTGGCTTCTTGGGGGACCATATGGGACACCGGGGGATCGAACCGCGGTCCGGTCCGTCCTAGGCTAGCGCAGGCAAGGCAGGCACCTTACCTCCAGCGCCACCGCCCGGCCCCGTATACACATATTCTTAAATTTTTGAGTAAATTAAACTTAAATCTGAGTCAAAGAACACAGCCTCCAATACAAGTGACTGGTTGACTTCGATCTTTCCTAGGAATCTCTTGAACAACACTTAAAGAAATTAGCATTTTTCTTATAAGGAAGGCTGGCGACCCTGAATGGAGGCATAGAGCACCTTGATAGTATCATTAACAGAAAGCAGTCCTCTAAAAAGAAAAATGAGGACGAAGAAAATCTGATTAAATAATTAGTGTCAATTAGCTCCAGCAAGATCATTCTATAAACAATTGGTCTCCGGTGCCCTGCTTAATTATGTGAGACTTTCAGGTTCCTTCCCAAGCTTGCTTTGATTCATGTTGACTCTTGAGTTTCCCGGAGGTATAATTAATTATTGTCTTGTAAATAAACCCTTGGTAATTAATGGAAACAGGAAACAATACAATACCTTTGGGGGAAAAAAGGACTCAAGGAGAAGATGTTGACTATGCGAATGACCTTAGCAGTATTTTCTGGGGTGATCCATAAATGTGCTTCTGAGAAATAGCTGGAGGTTGTGACTGAAAACTGACATGCAGACAACACCCTCCCCACTTTTCATAGCAGGCAAGAAAACAATTTATGTTGTGTTGCTTTTGAGAAGGTTTGGAATTCACTAGACACCATTCTAATTTGGTCTTGAACCCAATTAAAAGACATTTTCAAACACTCAATTTTTATAATCAAATTATTTATATTAAGAGAATCGTAGATAGTGTTTTTACACTATCTACACACATACACACAAAGACTACAATAAAAACAGAATTCTTTTATTCAGGTGTATTTTTTAAGAATCTGCATCTGGTCTCACCACCAGCCCTTTTTTGGCATTCTAATTTCCTACTGAAAATGGTAGATTCCCCAGAAAGCTATCACCCCAATAAACATAGTTCAATATTTAGCATATTAGTGAGAGCCATTTCTTTTATAATTAGGAGCTATAAATTATATCTATGAGTTTTGGTTGCATTTTTAGGTTTAGTTTATTTTAGTTTAAATCCTAAAAAGCATTACTTTATCATACCAGAGTCTTCCTTTTTTCAAGAATCTTTAACATTTGCCATTTTAAAGAATATTATACATTTAAATCCCAAACCAGTAAATTCCAAATTATGATTTTCAGTAGGCAATTGACATGCTGAAACAGTTTAGGAAGCTTTGGGGATTAGTCCAGAGTACTGATTGGCATCTACCCTCAGAGGATTCTAAAATCTTATAATGTGAAATCTATTCAATATATTTCTGTAACCCCAAATTCTAATTCTAGCAATTCTTTCAACATATTTCTCTTTCCATGCTCTTTTTTGTCAGTATAACTGATGTGAAGGCTAATATTTTTTATTTCTGATTTTATTTTACTACTGATTCATTGACTCCCCATAATCTTATAGTTCCCACCCCAGACCAGTGGTTCCTCTGCCTTGGTTCTCCCCTTCTCTGTTACTGTCTGCTAACCAATCCATGAGCCCCTGGTTTCGAGAGCCTGCTTTTAAGCTAGAAGTATAAAGCATGATTAAACTTAATTACAAATATTAAGTATCAAGTGAATAATATCAAGTATCAAGTAAATAATATAAAATGATAAAAAGCATAGTTTTAGGTATTTTGCAGAGAAATATTTTATTTCAATAAGCTGTCAAACTCCATTTTTAATATTAATAACATTGCTAAGTTTGACTATAAAAATCATGAAAAAAAATCAAGTAATACTAAAATCAAATTAAGTAAACAAAATCAGCTTACACATTAAATAAGGGCTTTATCATGTCTAGAAAAATTAAGATCATTAAAAAAATCAACCTCTAAGCATAAACTTAATGCATTATATCATTTATCGTGTCCAGTAGATTTTCTAAAATGACATGAAAATGCTCATTATAGCAATTTTAAAATGACATTGTAATGTATAAGAAAATTACTAATAATCTGCCTCATGCCATAGTTTTTTAGTTAAGGTTTGTCCAAACCTGATCAAATTTTAAAATGGGTATTTAGAAGCAAAGAATAATGAAGAAACCACTGAAGAGAGAATGATTACAGAATAGTTCTTATAAAATATGCATTGTGAAATTGATCATTTATAACACATAAAGCACAAAATATTGACATGGATGAGTAACTTCTTTCAATATTTTTATGTCCCATCAGATTTTAGGAGACAAATATATGAAGAACAAAAGAAAAAATATCAAAAGGTTGAGTTATATAGTAAGTTTTTTCTTAAATAGAGTATGAAGAAATCCATTAAAAGCCAAATATATTTTCTGTTCACAAATGCATTAGAGATTTTATATGAAATGTTTAACGTGAATAGGACAGTGCATGATAGAAAATGCACAGCAAAAGATGAGGGAGGTTTCTATGTGGATTCCAAAGAGTCAGAGATGAAACTTTGGGGTCGGGACTGTGCAGAGTCAAAGCAGACAGCAGGCACAATGACATGTTAAATTACTAACATGATGTATAGCTTAATGAACCCCCTTGTGTTGATCACGCATGGCATTAATCAAGAGCCATGAACAGATTTCCTTATTTTCTCAATGCTGCTCTGATAAACTGCAATTTCATTTAACCTTGGACAGCAACTTTAATAGCTTCCACGGGACAACTGTCGATACCTTCCAGGGTGTACAGTGATTAAACCAGAGCCCAAGATGCATGTCATGAATTTTCTTCATTTGAAATTAGAATTTTTATCCTTAACAACTATTTGCATAAAATATGCTGGAGACACTGAGATGTGTAAAGATTTGCACTGATCGGAAGTCTCGTGTACCTTGCTAGATGCTGAAATATTAATTATTACAATAATCATAAGCATGTTTACTGGGGGTCTTGATTTATTCTTTTCTGATTACACCTTGGCTGGACAGAAGTGGCACAGGAAGAAATTTGAAGTTGAAGTTTTCTTTGAAGCAAATACCCCCAATTTTTCTACTGTATATACCCCCAAGATACTATTCTGTGAGACTCAGGTTCAAGAACAGTTTTCCCATTGACTTTGGAAAATGAGGGGTGTCTTCGCTCATTAAAACTGCACCTGTAATGGTCACATAGTATTACCAATTTCTGACTATAAATGCATTTATGAATGAAACAAAACCACCCACTTTCCACTTCCTTCTGTGATCTTAAACATATTTGATGGCTGTTTATGTTCCTAAAATTTGAAGAGAACTAGATAAAAGATAAAGGTTAGGCCATTTGTTTTCAATACATGATCCATAATGAATGAGACATTTCCACCTAACCTATTCTCTCAAATTGAATGAGACAGACTCTTCAAATGTCAGGTTTTGTTTTAGTGGTTCAGAGATTGATGCAGTATTAGTAGAACCCATAGTTTGTTCTTTAGAAAAACAAAAAATTGGGGCCGGAGAGATAGCATGGAGGTAAGGCGTTTGCCTTTCATGCAGGAGGTCATCAGTTCGAATCCCGGCGTCCCATATGGTCCCCTGTGCCTGCCAGGAGCAATTTCTGAGCGTGAAGCCAGGAATAACCCCTGAGCACTGCCGGGTGTGACCCAAAAACCAAAAAAAAAAAGAAAAACAAAAAATTTTAACCTGCTTTAATATGCTGGTCAGATGGTGGTCAGAAATCCCTCAAGAGCCCAAGTCCCCAAATCACAAACTATGGAACAGATTCTATGCCAATTGGCATAAGAAGGATTGCACTCTTGGAAGACAATCAGACTACACAAAGGTTGGTGCCTACTTGTCTGGAGCACATGAAAATGGATGATCATGAACTAGGCAGAAGTCAAGGACTTTGGGGGTGGAGAGAGAGCATGAAGATATGGCGTTTGCCTTTCATGCAGAAGGTCATTGGTTCGAATCCTGGCATCCCATATGGTTCCCCCAAGCGATTTCTGAGCATGGAGCCAGGAGTAACCCCTGAGCGCTGGCGGGTGTGACTCAAAAAAAAAAACAAAAAAAGAAAGAAGTCAAGGACTTCAATTTTCCTGGCCTTTATCCATGTCCCTGGCATATGTGAACATCCTGCTTTCTCTGCTTGGATTACTTTTCCCTTTTCTACTAATAAATTCCTTCTTAACTCTCAGATTTTAGCTTGTAGTTGTTTTGTTTTGCTTATGTGTCACACCCAGCAACACTCAGCAGTTACTCCTGACTGTATTCAAGAATTATTTCTGGTGGTGCCCTGGGGGTCATGTGGGATATTGAGGATTGAATCTGAATCAGCTGTGTGCAAGGTAAACACCCTCACTGCTATGCTATTGCTCTGGTCCCTTAGATTTTAGTTTTAATGTTAAATCTCTACAGAGGTCTCTTGCTGGCACTCTCCTCCCTTCCTTCATCAAACATGGCTGGGTTTAATTATAAAACAAATTAATATATATTTAAACAAACAAGGTCAGCATAATATATTTATGTATAAATGATTTAAAAAGATTACTACAGCATCCCTAAAAATTGGTTACCCCGGTGCCAGAAAGATATAGCACATCCGGTAGGCCATTGCCTTGCACTTGGCTCATCATGGTCCTCTGAGCCTGCAAGGAGTAATTCAAGAATGCAGAGCCAAGAGTAAACCCCGAATGTTGCAAGTTGTGGTCCCCAAAAACAAAAGCAATAAAACTGTTACTCATTTAAAAAAAAGACCATTAGAACAATCTCACAAATTATCATTCTATTTGCTGTTAACTGCAGTGTTTATAAGTGCAAATCAGCAAAAACTAATTCAAAATAAAGGCCTTAAATTAGGAGGATCAGTCCATGATAGAAAGCTTGCCACAAAGAGCAGTGAATGCAGTTAGAGTACAGAACTGTCCACAGTGATGGTGACTATGATGGTTGGACAAGAACTGAGTGCTGAAAGTAAATAAAGTGATATGGTACCCCTTAATTAGCAATAGTGCAAATCACAGTTTCAATAAAGATGGGAGAGAGAGAGAGAGAGAAACAGAGAGACAGAGAGAGAAAGAGACAGAGAGAGAACTAACATGCCTGTTCCAAAGACAGGAAAGGTAGGGTGCGTGAAAGAGAAACTGGGGACACTGGTGGCTGAAAATGTGCACTGTACTACAAACCAAAGTTTCTAAAAGGAAAAAAAGAAAGAGGGAAAGAGAGAGAAAGGAGAGAGAGAAAGAAGAAAAATGTATATCCCAGAGACAGGAAGGAGAGAGGGCAACTGGGAAGATGAGGGGGAAACTAGGGACATTGGTGGCAGAAAATATGCACTGGTGAAGATTGTTGTACATTATATAACTGAAACTCAATTATGAACAACTTTGTGTGTGTGTGTTTGTGTAAAACAACTGTATTATGAAGAACTTGTAGCCATAGTGTTTAAATTAAATATAGATAAATAAAGGCTTTGGAATAAAACCTGTCTCTATAAAATATGTTAAGGAAAATAAAGACAGGGCTCTCCAAGATCTTGACTTCAGAAGGGTCTTCATATCATCCCACTGGCAAAGAAAATAAGAGCAAAAATAAGCAAAAGAGCCCACATCAAACTCAAAAGTTTCTGCACTGTGAAAGAAATGAGGCCTAAGATAAAGACAAACCCCTTATTGGGAGAAAATGTTCTCACATCACATACCAGTAAAAGGCCAAATATGCAAAATATAAAAAGCACTTTCAAGGGGCAACGACAAAAACCAACCCACATCCCAAAAATGCAAAAAAGAGCTGAAAAGACATTTCTCAATGATTTCTTAAAGGCGTATGAAGAATTTACAACAGACCGCATATTAGAGAAAAATGCAAAACAAATTGACAATGAAGTACTCCTCAAACCAAATATAAAATGTGCATCTCAAATGTAGAGAGGTCTATTTTAAAAACATCTGGAAATAGTCCGGAACTGGAGAGATATGATAGTAAGTAAGGCATTTATCTCACACAAGGGCAATTTGGATTTGATTCCCACGCCCACGCCCACATTTCATATTGTTCCTCTGAGCACTGCCATGAATAACTCCTGCGTGCAGAACAGGGTGTGGCTCCAAAACAAATAACAACAGCAACAACAACAAAAATTTGGAAACACTATGTACAGGTTTGGACTTGTAAAGATGTAAACCTTCATCCTTCAAAAAACACTATTATGTACTAATAATGAGTTACTTATTTCAACCTGTCTGGAAAAGTTGAAGAGTTTTCAAGAAATTAAGAATAGTGGGGGGCCCAGAGAGATAGAACAGCGGAGTTTGCCTTGCAAGCAGCCGATTCAAGACCAAAGGTGTCCCATATGGTTCGAATCCCGGTGTCCCATATGGTCCCCCGTGCCTGCCAGGAGCTATTTCTGAGCAGACAGCCAGGAGTAACTCCTGAGCACCGCCGGGTGTAGCCCCTCCCCAAAAAAAAGAATAGTGGGGGCTGGAGTGATAGCACAGTGGTAGGGTGTTCGCCTCGCACATGGGTGACCCAGGACAAATGCAGGTTTGATCCCTGGCATCCCAAATGGTCCCCAGAGCCTGCCAGGAACAACTTCTGAGCACAGAGCCAGAAGTAACCTCTAAGCACTGCCAGGTGTGGCCTAATTTCCCACCCAATTTAGAATAGAGATTTAAAAAATAATTAATAATATATTAATAACAGTTATTTATTAATGTATTTATTATCAACATATTTATAAATATATAACAAATAACTAAATAAATATATAACATAAACATATATAAATTATATATAATAAATTACATGTATCAATATAACAATACCATAAATGAATTTATTATGGATTATAAATGTAATAAATTAAAATATTAAAAATGGTTTGGACTCTGCAATTCTATGCCTGGTCAACTACTCCACAAAGACAAGGACACTCTAAAAGACCTTCTGGATACCTATGGTTACCGCACCATTATGAACAAGAGGCAAGAACTGGAAATAATCCAAGAGTCCAACAAACAAAGAAATTGTGGTATACAAATATGCAAAGTGGAATATTAGTGAGCTTCAAAAAATGATGAAGCTTTGCAATTTGCCTTAACTTGGATGACACTGGAAGAAGTCATGCTAAGTGAAGTAAGAGAAAAATAAAAAAAATTGAACACCAGATGACCCCACTCATTTTCAGAGCACAAAGAAATAAAGGAAGGGATTAGTCAATACCCATTGGAAACAAGCTTGGTTCTGGGGAATGGGGGTGGCAACAGGAGGAACCTTGGGATAATGGTAGAGGGATTCTGGCACTCTGGGGATGGAAGGAATAATCATGGTAGGCAGCACCTGAGCCTGTATCTCCAAAACCATATTTTTTAATCTTAAATTGAACTACTAAATCACTTCTTTTCTTTTTTTCTTTTTCTTTATTCTTTTGGTTTTGGGCCACACCCAGTGATACTCAGGGGTAAATCCTGGCTATGTGCTCAAAAATTGCTCCTGGCTCAGGGGACCATATGAGATGCTGGGGATTGAACCCAGGTCTGTCCTGGATCAGCTGCATGCAAGGCAAATACCCTGCCACTGTGCTATTGCTCTAAACCCTATTTCTATCCTGCCATGGGAAAGGAAGTCTTAAAGAAAGAAAATAAAATTGAGGGCTGGAAAGGCAACTGTATGGGCTGAGCATGTGACTGCAAGTAGGTTATTCAATCTCTGAGTATCTTTAGCCAAGCACAAAGCAAAGAGTAGACCCTGAACAAATTCAGTTGTGGTCCAAAACCAAAACAAAACCAATCAAAATGTAATTTAAATATTTATTAAATTTCATTCTAATTTAATGAAGTACATATCATATCCATTTGCTAAATAATTAAAATCAACAAGGCAAATTGTAGAAGGCAAAACACCAAACCCCAGGAATAAACCAGAATTTTTGCTGTCACATTTCTTTCCTAATCTATGAATTAATCTTTAATAATTTTACTCTCAGTGGGCAGATATGTTATTTCCATTTCTTCAAAAGAATCTGTGATAAATATTTTCTACTTAAGTTCTAAAAGTTAGTAGACTGGGAATTTTCATTTCATAAAAAATATATTGTGAATTATTGCATTTTATATCTAAAATAACTAAAATGAACACTCATAAAAATTGATTTTGAAAAGGAAGGAAAATGGACTAGAGAGAGGTAATACCTAAGCATTACCAGGTATGGATCAAAAAACAAGAAACACTGAAAAACAAAAGGGAAGGAGGAAAAAAATTAAGAAATCAGACATCCAGACAATGGGATGTAAGTTAATATGTTATCACTAAAATAATGTGTTTAGGTATGAAAAGAGGCCATGTTTATGTTGAAAGAGGAAACGTAAGTTGCTAAGTGACAGATGGGTATCTAAAAAGGCTACATCATACTGTACACTGGCAAAAGTTAAGTGAGACAATAACAAGAGCAGTGGTGGCCAGAGGCAAGGAACAGTGTAGAGCAGATTAATCACTGACACAAAGAGGATTTTTAGTACAGTAGAATTCTTTAATATATTAATGATGAGTATATTTCCCTAAATCAATAAAATGCACAAGACAAAGAGGTCACTTTAATGTAAACTATGGGTTTTGGATGATAATAATGAATCAGCATAACTTCATCTAGTATAACTAATTCATAAACCTCAGTGATAGGGGATGTAGATAGTGTGGAAAGTGAGGGTAAAAGAGAAAACTATATTCCCTGCTCAGTATTGCTAGAAGCCTAAAACTGCTCTTAAAAGTAAAGCCTCTAGGGGATTTGGCTTCCTGATTTTGGCTACAGAGGAAGACCCCAGCAAGGTAAGATCTCCCCACCCACAAAAGTTATGCCAGACTGCTTTGAAAGGTACTCTGCATTTCCCCAAACTTGACTTCTGAATTTCCTGCTTGAGGCTGCAGAGGAAGACACCAGCAAACTTAATCCCATCAAACAAGGTAGGCTGTCCCTATCCACAAAGGGTGGTTCCAGAGGAGCATGGCCACTCTGCTTTGTTTCACAGCAGTGCTTATCTTTTAGCCAATGAACTCCACCATTACTCATAGAATAAAACACACTACAAGTGAGAAAATTGTGAAGCAAGGCAGGCCTACTTGATGCATAGAGAATGAAGATGGCAAGTCTGATGATCCGAGAAAAGCATATCACCTAGTTAAACTCTCACATGAGTTTAGAGAAGAAATATGGAGGATCCTCATAGAAATCAAAGAAAGCATATAAAGAGCTGAACAGACCACAAAGATAGAAATCAGAAAACTTCAAACTGAAATAACAGGTCTGAAAAACTCAGTAGAGGAAATAAAAACCTCAATGGAAAACCTCTTCAACAGAGTAACAGAAGCTGCAAATAGAATCAGTGAGCTGAAAGATGAGATACATAACAACTTCATAAAACAGAAGAGATTGGAAAAGAGCCTTAAAGCAAAGGATCAGACAATGGAAATAATACTCAACAAATGCAAACAGATGATAATATAAGTTTTCAATAAACACAACAGAAAAAAAAACACAAGAATCATTGGAGTCCCAGAGACACAAGAAGAAAATCCCCAGGAAGAATCAATAGTCAAGGACATCATTGCAGAGAAATTCCCAGAGCTAAATACTGCATGCAATCAAAACCTGCATGCCCGAATAGTACCAACTAGAAGAGACCCAAATATGATGACCCCAAATATAGGAACAGAATATTGAAAGCAGCAAGATCAAAAAGGGAAATTACATACAAATGAGCATCCTTAAGATTTGCAGCGACCTCTCACAAGACATCTTTCCAAACCACAGGCAATGGTGGTATATAGTGACAAAACTGAAAGAAATGAATGCTTCACTTAGAATATGGCACCCATCCAGACTCACTTTCAGGTTTGAAGGAAAAATACATAGCTTCATGGATAAAGAACAGCTCAGAAACTTAAAAGACTCAAAACAAGCCTTAAAGAAAAGAAAGGTCTACTTTAAGACAAAACCAACAAACGGACACATCAAACTTCTACATAAAGATGACACTAAATCCCATGATAATTATCTCTCTTAACGTCAATGGACTAAATGCACCAGTTAAGAGACACATAGTGGCAAAATGGATCAAACAGCTGAATCTATATTCTGCTGCCTACAAGAAATGCATCTGAATAGTCAGAACAAACATAGACGCAAAATCAAAGGTTGGAGGAAAATCATCCAAGCAAACAATTTCCTTAAAAGAGCTGAAGTGGTTACATTGGTACCTGATGACTTAAACTTTAGACTTAGAAAACCTATATGGGACAAAGATGGGCAGTTTGTACTAATCAAGGGATATGTACAACAGGAAGAAATCACACTCCTAAAGATATACACACTCAATGAAGAACCAGCAAAGTATCTAATACAATTGTTTACAAATCTAAAAGAATACATCAATGGCAACAAAATAATAGTGGGAGACCTCAACACTGCCCTGTCACTTTTTGATAGGTTAAAAAGTCTGAAACTCAACAAGAATATACTAGCTCTGAAAAGAGAAATGAAAAATAATGGACTAGTAGATATATAGGGTTCTTCAGTCCTAAAAAATTGGATACACATTCTTCTCCAATGCACATGGGTCATTTTCCAGGATAGATCACATGCTGGCCCATAAAACATATCTCCATAAAATCAAGAGGATAGAAATTATAAAGACAACTTTCTTTGATCACAGTGCACTGAAATTAGAAGTGAACTACAGAGGGACGCAGAAGAAAAACGTCAGTACCTGGTAATTAAACAGCTCACTACTGAACAGTCAGTGGATCAAGGATAAAATCAAAGAGGAAATCAAAACATTCCTGTAAATAAATGACAAAAAAGACACATTTTACCAGAATTTATGGAACACAGCAAAAGAGGTACTAAGAGGAAAATTTGTTGCTTTGTAAGCACACATCAGAAAGAAAAAGGAGGCCTATGTAAAAAGTTTAATTAGAAAATGATCAAAAAAATGAAATAAATAGGTAGACAGAAGGAAATAACAAAGCTTAGAGCAGAAATCAATGAAGTGGAAATCAATAAAGCAATCTGAAAGACCAACAAAAGCAAAATTTGGTTTTTTGAAAAGATAAACGAGATTGATAAACCATAAGCAAAACTCACAAATAAAGAGAGAAATTTAATAAACAGATTAGAAATGAAAAGCAGGAGATCACTACAAATACTGCAGATATTCAAAGCGTAATCCAACTACTTTGAGAATCTCTATGCTATGAAACATGAGAACCTGGAAGAAATGGATAAATTCTTGGACTCTTATAATCTTCAATGGTTGAATCAGGATGATCTGGAATATCTAAACAGACCTGTCATTGTTGAAGAAATTAAATGGTGATCAAAAGTCTTCCCCAAAACAAAAGCCCAGGCCCAGATGGATGCACTAACAAATTCTTTCAAACCTTTCAAGAGGAAATACTACCATTGCTTTTCAAGCTCTTTCAGGAAATTGAAGAAACAAACAAAAATACTCCCAACTAGTTCTTTACAAAGCTAACATCATCCTGATATCAAAAGCAGACAGAGATGCTGTCCAAAATAAAATTATAGACCAATATCCTTGATCAGGGGTAGTGAACAAGTTCGACACAAAGAGCCAAAATTTTAAACTGTGAGAGTCAGAGAGCCACACCACACAATGATCTGCCAAAACAGACAAACACGCACACAAAAGCATATAATTTTAACAATAATATATTGGGCCCGGAGAGATAGCCCAGCGGCGTTTGCCTTGCAAGCAGCCGATCCAGGACCAAAGGTAGTTGGTTCGAATCCCTGTGTCCCATATGGTCCCCCGTGCCTGCCAGGAGCTATTTCTAAGCAGATAGCCAGGAGTAACCCCTGAGCATTGCTGGGTGTGGCCTAAACACCAAAACAAAAACAAAAACAAACAAAAACAAACAAAAAAACAATAATATATTAAACACATATTGCATTTTGCCATTTTGTGTGAGGGTAAAAATCCTGCAGTGATGGTGAGGGTGTGCTGGGTCCTCCACACTAAGAACTAACGGCAAGATGTGACACAACATGTGACACAAGGGTCCCCCACTCGCTGGCCTGTGCAGTTGTTTCCGAGGGATGGGAGATGGGATGACGCAGTCTGAGGGTGGGACTACGTGCTCAGAGATCTCTCCTCAGAGGTCCCTCCTCAGAAGCAGCATAACAAAATCCAAACTTGGCAAAGAGCTACAGTATACAAAATAATGATAAGAGGCAAAGAGCCGCATTCATTTTGGGCGGGAGCCACATGCAGCTCGAGAGCTGTGTGTTTGCCACCCCTGTCCTTGATGATCACAGATGCAAAGATCCTCAACAAACTCCTGGCAAATAGGATCCAATGCCTCATCAATAAGGTCATACACCATGACCAATTAAAGTTTGTTTCAAAAATGCAAAGATGGTCAAGCATACGTAAATCAAACAACATAACATACCATTTCAACAAAAGAAAAAATAAAAACCAATAAATGCAGAGAAAGCATTTGATAAAGTCCAACACCCATTCATGATAAAAAAAAACTCTCAATGAAAAGGGAATAAAAGTAACTTTTCTCAATATAGTCAAGGCTATCTACCACAAGCCAATGACAAATATTATACTTAATGAAAAGAAACTAAAATCCTTTCCTCTAAAATCTGGTACAAGACAAGGGTGACACCATTCACCACTTCTATTAACATAGTACTGGAAGTATTTGCCATAGCAATTAGGCAAGAAAAAAATATCCAGGGCCTCCATATAGAAAAAGAAAAAGTCAGGCTCTCACTATTTGCAGATGACATAATACTATAGTTAGAAAACCCTACAGACTTTACCAAAAAGCTTCTAGAAACAAATTCTTATAACCTAGTGACAGGCTACAAAATTAACGTGCAGAATTTAATGGATTTCTTATACACCAGGGGTCTCAAACTCACGACCGACGAGCCGTTTGCGGTCCTCCGTACAACATTTTGTGGCCTGCAGCCGGCCTTCAAACATCGCAGTATTCAGGATTATTCACTTACCGAATAACCGCAATAAAAATTGTATTAGTAAGAAAAAGATTGCATTAAACATTTGCATACCCTGAGCAGTTCCATTCGGGGTATGCAAATGTTTAATGCGATTTTTTCCTTATTAATGCAATTTTTTATTGCGAATATTTGGTAAGCGAATAATCGTGAATACTTTGCACCTAGCGCAGACATCATTTCCGCTGCTCCTCTCCACTGTCCCTTGCATTATCGGAGGCCTAAGGGAAAGAAGGGAGAAAAGTTTATTACAGAATTAGATTTTGTCATACATTCATCATGACTTCATGACCCTCCTGTGCTTCAAATGGAGCTCATTGACCTGCAATGCAACTTTGATCTCAAAGCCAAGTTCAGGGAGATTAGTGGAAAAGCAGACATGCATGGGCAATTTTTGAGAGAATTGCCTCTCAGCTTCCCTGAGCCTTCCCGAATGTTCAAGCACACCATGTGCCTTTTTGGGAGCACATATTTGTGTGAAAAGTTATTCTCCACATTGAACTTCAATAAGTCAAAGTACAGGTCTAGACTTAATGATGATCATCTTCAAGCCAAACTGAGGGTCTCAACTACTTCCTCTCTTAAAGCCAAATGTGGTTCAGATTTCTGAGAAGTTCTGTCAAGTCTCTGGCAGCAAGGAATAGGCAAAAGATGCCATGTTCAGAAGGACTGTTCATGATCTTCACTCAATGTTTTATTCATGTTCAGAAGAAATAATTAAAACTGTTAATAATGACGTTTGAGGACTATTTTTTGTGAAATCCCTTATGCGGCCCTGCCTCACCCTGACTTTGCCTTCTGCAGCCCCAGGTAAATTGAGTTTTAGACACCTGTTATACACAAATAATGATAGAGAATAGACATGAAAAAATCCCATTCAAAAATAAAAATAAAAAATAAAAATAGGGGCCGGAGAGATAGAACAGTGGCGTTTGCCTTTCAAGCAGTCGATCCAGGACCTAAGGTGGTTGGTTTGAATCCCGGCATCCCATATGGTTTCCTGTGCCTGCTAGGAGCTATTTCTGAGCAGATAGCCAGGAGTAACCCCTGAGCTCCACTGGGTGTGAGCCAAAAAAAAAAAATCCCATTCACATTAGTGGGGCCATAGAGATAGCATGGAGGTAGAGTGTTTGCCTTGCATGCAGAAGAATGGTGTTTTGAATCCCGGCATCCCATATTGTACCCCGAGCCTGCCAGGGGTGATTTCTGAGCATAGAGTCAGGAGTAACCCCTGAGCAAAGACGGGTGTGACCCAAACCCCCCCCCCAAAATCCCATTCACATAAACTCAAGTACCTTGGAATCAACTTAACTATAAAGGTAAACTACCTATGCAAAAAAAAACACAAAACTACAAAACCATGCTTTATGAAACAAAAGAGGACACAAGGAAACAGAGACACATACCCTGTTCATGTAATGGAAGTATTAACATCATTAAAATGACAATAGTTCCCAAAACATTGTATGGATATAATGTAATTCCTCTAAGGATACCCATGACATTCTTTAAAGAAGAGGATCTTGGGGCCGGGCGGTGGCGCTGGAGGTAAGGTGCCTGCCTTGCCTGCGCTAGCCTAGGACGGACCGCGGTTCGATCCCCCGGCGTCCCATATGGTCCCCCAAGAAGCCAAGAGCAACTTCTGAGCGCATAGCCAGGAGTAACCCCTGAGCGTCACAGGGTGTGGCCCAAAAACCAAAAAAAAAAAGAGGATCACCTGAAATTCACTTGGAACATAAATACCCACTAATAGATAAAGCAACCTTTATTCTATTTTATTTAAACCTTATTTTAAAGCAACATCTTATTTTACTAAAAATAAAATATGAGTCATAACTTGAACTAGCTAGTCCTGCCCCCCAATTAGAGGGGTAAATAAAGGAGGCATCAGGACCAAACAGGTGTAAGACTACGAAGTAATAGGATAGGTACAGAGGGGACCACATATTCTAGCAGCCCTGGGGGTGAGGGAAGAGGATATGGAAGGTAGGACAAAAACGGAGGAGTAGGGAAGACAAACCGGTGATAGGAATCCCCCCTGATTTTATGTAAATATGTACCTAAAATATTATTGTCAACAATATGTAAGCCACTATGATCAAAATAAAAATTATGTTAAAAAAATAAAAAAAATAAAATGTGAGGAATCACCTTTTCTAACTTTAAATTGTACTACAAAGCAATAGTCATTAAAATAGCATGGTATTGAAATAAAGATAAATCCTCAGACCAGTAAAATAAAATTGAGTGTTCAGAGAATATTTCCCAGACATACAATTAGTTAGTCTTTGATAAGTCTTTGATAAGAAATGCAATATGATGCAAGGAAAGCCTCTTCAACAAGTGTTGCTGGGACAACTGGTCAGCCACATGCAAAAAAGTAAATTTGGGTCTCCATTTTTATTATTAAAATAATATCTTTATATAAACACTGTGATTACAATCATGGTTTTAGTTGTTTTAAGTCATCAAAAGAATAACGTCCCTTCACCAGTGCAAATTCCCATCACCAATGCCCCATCTCCCTTCCCCCCCTCTGCCAGTATTCAAGACCTTGAAGTTCCCTACTCTCCTTCCCTTTTCCTTCCCATGTAACTATTTGTTTGGTGGGGAGGATATCCTTCTGTAGTTTCATTAACAAACACACAAACATTTATGAGTAGACATTATTGCACAAACACACTCACTCTGCATCTTTCTCTTTTCTTCTTATGTAAGGGTAGCCTGTAGAACACACTGCATATACTCTTCTGCCTCTTATTTCTTCTATTTTATATCCCAGGGCTCAGTCCCTGCTGTTCAGAGTTCTCTATCATTTATTTTATCACCTGCAGCCTCTGTCAGAGCTGCATTGTACCCTCAGGTGTGTTGGCATGCTATGCTGAAGTGTTTCCATTATGTATATACTTCTGTGTTCCAATATATTTGGTTACAATTTGTTCTTTAGGACTGAGAGTATTTAAGAGAATATGAGAAGCTTAACATTTTTTTCCACTTCTCCTTTTCCTATAAAACAAATGATTTCTTCCTACTATCCCTTCACCCCCCATTTCCAATCTGATATCCCGCCTTATTACCGCTCTTTACCCTCAGTTCTTAACCCATTAGGTATCAAGACCAACCTCCTACCCCAATAAGACATCACTCAGCTCTCAAGCAAAGGAACACCCACTCAGCCCCACATCTCGCCCCCCCTGCAAGAAACTATAACCAATACCCCTGCTGACTCATGCTCTGTGGCCCTCCTTCTCACCTTCCCCACAAATGTGAACTGTTGCTTGATACCAGACTTGATACCAGTCTTGCCTGGGATAATAGCTCAGGTCAAAACCAGGATGATGGAGCCTAACACTCTCACCTCCCAAAATGCATATAACATAGCACCATTTCTTCTTACAAAGGTGTACTAAAAAAGGGAAAATTATACGTACAGAAACAAGCTCTTATCTACTAGAGATAAGAACTCAAACTTTACAATACAGAGGCAATTCACACCTTGAACATATGTCATGTGGACCCAACTTAGATTCCACATGATTAGACAGTGACTATCCAACTGCGAACCTTAGATCCCAGACATAGAACCAACACAGTTCTCTGCAACAGTTCCAGGAACCAAGCTCCCTCTGGGACATTCTTAATACTGCTCTGACACCAACATGTGTCAGTTTTGATATGACATCCTGACAATGAAGAAATGGCAAAAACTTGTTCTAAAATTAGGTTGTCTTACTTCACCAGCTAATGATAAGATGAAATCAGAATATATGTCATCCTATGACCTGTGCAAAAGCCAAGATTGCTATCTACGGAAGACTGACTGTGACAGCCATGACTGGACAGAACTTATCCTGGGACCAATAAAAAACACCCTAGTCTAGGTTTTGGCCTACGATCTGTACAACAACCAAGATCTCTAATTCCAGAGGTCTGACTGAGTCAACTTCAATGGAGCAGATCTTCTGGAAATATAATGTAAGACTCTATTCTAGGCTTTGTCCTAGGATCAAGGCAAAAACCAAAACCACCAACTACAGAAGACTGATTAAAACAACAGTGAAGGAACAGAACTTCTAGAACCGTAAAGAAAGATTCCATTGTAGGCTCCATCCTTTGACCTGTGCAAATACCAAGATCTCTAGCTACAGAGGCCTGATTTTATCATCAATTATTGAGCAGAAAGTTCCAAGAAACCACAAAAGGACCTAGGGGAGAGTAAAAGAACATGTACGGAGTATGGAGTTATGCCCATGACAGTATACTTTAAGGGTGGAGAAACCCTAAGGGTGGAGAAACCCTGTATCTCTCAGGCCAAGGGAATTCCCTTTCTAATCTCCTCCAATATTTACTGTGCCTATGCAACAACAACAATAAAAGAAACACTAATTTTTTTTGGGGGGGTTGTAATTGTTGCTTTTTTTCTTTCTTCGGTGTTTTGTTTTGTTTTCATTTCAGGACCATGATTATTGTGTGGTTTTTATCTTTATTGCTGTGGTGCTTTTCAGGTTTTTTTGTTTAATTTTTTTTTGGTATTCTTGTTATGTTTTTCTTCCTTTTTACCCTTTCTTCTCTTAAATTGATATTTATAGCCTCTAGAAGGACACTGCCCATTCTTTGCTTGTTTGATTTTTGCCCATTTTCTTTTCTTTTCTTTCCTTCAAACTATATCACATAACTTGAACCATTTTGTTCCGCCTCACAAATTGAGGTACCAAGACCAAACAGTCGATGAATATTAAGTAGAAATAAGAAATGATCAGACTTAAACACCAAATCCAAAGCCAATGACAACAGAATCGATACCCAATCTACAACAAGCTAGACACAGAGGGGACCACTTATACTAGCAGTCTGGGGGGCAAAGGAGGGGGATATGTGATGCATGCTGGGAGCAGGGGTGGAGGGAGGACAGCATTGGTGGTGGGAATGTCCCTGATTCAATGTCACTGTGTAACTAAAATATTACTGTGAAAAATTTGTAATCCACTTTGGTCAAAATAAAAATTATTTCTATCTTTTTGTCTCTCTCCTGCCACCACTATCTTCCCTTCCCTCAACTCAGGTCCAGCATTGCTTGAATTTGGCATTTATTTGGTAAACGTTGAGCTACTTGAGTATATGCAAAAATGATGCTTTCTTAATTTACTTACAAAATTATGACATTTCCCCCATCTCAACAGTCCCCACTTAGTCTCACATCAGCTACTCTTTATTTTTTAGGCTGGAGATTTTACCTTAATCTTTTCTTTTCCTGTACTAAAAAAATCTTTTCTCTTTCTGAATATAGCAGTTAAAGCTGTCTGACTATCGCCCTGTAGGCGATATCTATATCTATACATCTATATAGATATCTATATCTATATATAATTTGTATTTATAGATTTATAAATTTCTTTGTTTTTGGAGGCAGGAGTCGTGACTTCTGTCAGTTTTTAATTTTTTAGACCTTGGAGCTCAGAGTTGCTGGTGTCCAGGCTTACATCTGACCATACTCCGGCAACCAGGTGGTACCAGAAATTAAAATTAAGCAAAGCATATGCTTCATCTTTTGAGCTATCTCTCTGACCCATCTCTCAGTTTTTGTTTTATTCTTTGTGAGATATGAAATGAAAAAATTAATTTATAAATAATATAGTCTCAAAGACATTAACATTTTTATGCTTAATTTCCCAATCTATAAAATGAGAAAACAATATATTTGCCACTCTTCTCTGCAATCCCTCAGTTCTCCAATTTTATGTCGAGAACCTATCCTGGTCTGTAGGTGTACCTATCTGAGACCCGCCCATTTCTGGGAGGGGTCTTGGGAACTGAATATTAGGTGTGACCTTACCTGCAAGACCCGACCCATTCCTGGGAGGGGTCTCCTACACTGGTCTAGATGCTACTGCCTAAACACGTGGCTGGTTGAATTTCTGTTGCCACCAAGCTATCAAAGGTATGCTAAACTCATAGAGGATGGCACAGCTTTACTTGCTCCTGAGCTCAAAACTAATTCTTCCTGTTCATACATTTAGTATTTTAGGAAGTACTGAGCCCCTAACATTCTCCTCTGAATGGACCTCCCCTTCTATCCTTTGTAAAACTCTTGCAGCTCTTCACATTATATGTTTGATAGAAAACTTCTAGAAGGGGTAGCAGTGATAGTACAATGGATAGGATGCTTCTTTGCAAGCAGCAGACCTGGATTCAATAACCAACATTGGTTCCCTGAGCTCTAATGGTGAGGCCCAAAAACCAAAGAAAAAAATTTCTGGAAACAAAATATCCTTTTCAAAGATTACTTTAGTTCACAAGTAATCTATCTCATTCCTCTGCCCCCATGAGGAGATAGGAAAATCCTACTGAATCAGCTCTCAACCAAGGCACACTAATCAACTACTTGTTGTCTGTCCCCTGACATGTGATACCTAATAGAAAAAAACAAATCCAAAACTGTATTATGAAAATAAACATGGACCAAAGAAATAATACAACTGATAAGGTGTTTGTCTTATAAATAGTTAACCTGGGTTTCATCCCTGGCACCACATACAGTCCCCCAAGTACTGCCAGGAGTGATACCAGAGCCAGGAGTAAGCCTTGATTACTTTCAGATATACCCAATAAAAAGGAATAAAAAAATTAAAAGTATCAATTGGAGCCTGAGATAAAAAATTTAGTATTGATTTTCCATTTGTCTTTGGCCTATTGTAGCCAAGTTAAAGTGTGGCTGTAATATTAGGCAGTAGCCAACAGCATCTCTTCTGAGAACAAAAGTGGCATATACCAGGAAATCCACAGCAAGCCTCAAATAGAAAGGGACAGACATTAGCAGAAATATCTCAGAGCAAAATTTTTGTACTACGGTAGATTTCTCATTAAATAGGATCATATCACTTCTACAGTGTTTTTGACTAAATAGTTCTAATAAAGGGCACAAGAATGTGCATTTATAACAAATTTTTAGGCATGCTTAAATTTTGGCTCAAAGTCATACATTGAGAATTTTGACTACTGGATTTAAACACTCTGCACTGTAACCACAAGATTGTTCTCCCTTTGAATGGAGAGATATATTAACCGTGAAATGCTAAGTCTAATTTACAAGAGTTGAAGAGAAAGGACTGAGAATAGATGGACTAAGCAGTGGTCCTCAAACTTTTTAAACAGGGGGCTAGTTCACTGTCCCTCAGACCACTGGAGAGCTGGACTATTGAAAAAACAAAAACTGTGAACAAATTCCTCTGCACACTGCATATATCTTATTTTGAAGTGAAGAAACAAAAAGGGAACAAATACAATTTGTGGCTCATGGGTCATAGTTTGTGGACCCCTGGTAGAGACCAACCCAGGGAAAGTTAAATAGAAAATGTGTGAGTTAAGGCTGAAGTATTCATCTCCTGAAATTTGGCAGTAAGAGATGAAACAACAATTTACAGTGAAGCAAACCAGGGCAAGAAGATAACTTGAGAGCAGCAATGTCATCCTTAGAAAATGTCAGTCTGTAAGTCTGTTATGCATTGAAGTGATCAAATATCAGCTCCTATCAAATTATACTTCTCTCTTCCAATAAAGCTTACTTTCTCTTTAGATATTAATGTTAGTAATAAAGTTCTGATACCTTGGGCCATTGTAGAATATTGGTTCAGAGAAAACAACTTTCTTCTATACTATTTTTTTTTTCATCTAAGACTTGTTCACATTTAAATGATCTGCATCTTGAAGTACCTGCCACTTACAAGTGGAGTTCAATATGCCACAGCACCCAAGATTATGAGCAGGAGCAACTCTATGGTTATTATCTCCTTGAAGCACTCCCTCCTGTCCAAATTTCAGCCATGAAAATCAATGAAGAGCAAACCAGAATCAATCTTAATTGATTGCTCAGGTTTTTTAATAATTATCATTATTCTCTAATGCTTGACAGAATAACAGCTATAGTCTGTTGACCTGTAATTTTAACCACATTCTAAATTCACATCACTATATAGCAATGATCTTGCATCTGTAAACAGCATACAGCCCCATGAAGTTGTAAATAGGAGAGGCAAAATAAAGGAGAAATGTGATAAGAATCATGTGCTTAGTTGTGTTTATTTTCTCTCTCTGTGTGTCTCAGTCTCTGTCTCTGTTTCTTTGCCTCTGTCTCCATCGGTCTCTCTGTCTCTCTGTCTCTGTCTCTGTGTCTCTGTCTCTCTCTGTCTCTCTCTCTGTCTCTCTGTCTCTCTCTTTTCCCCAAACACACACACACACACACACACACACACACACACACACACACACACACACACACCATCACCACCACCACCACCACCAGTTCCAGGTTTCACAGTTTTTATTTTGTTTTGTTTGTTGTTTTTTTTTGTTTGTTTTGCTTTTTGGACTACACCCTGTGATGCTCAGGGTTTACTCCTAGCTATGCGCTCAGAAATTGCTTCTGGCTCAGGGGACCATATGAGATGCTGGGGATCAAACTAAGGTCTGTCTAAATCAGCTGCATTCATGGCAAATGCCCTACCACTGTGCTATCTCTCTGGCCCCAAGGTTTTATAGTTTTTGTTGATGTTTGGGTATGTAAAGAGCAAAATTTAAAATTACAAAATGAACACAATATCTCAGTTCTCTTTGGGACATGAAAGATGAGAATTGGCTGTTTAAACTCATCTAGCTGGCTTGATTAGATTTTTAATTTAGACTAGGTTAGATTTTTAAATTATACTTTCTATAAAACAAAATAAGAACTTATATTTTAAGCTTTATTCATAAACCTTATTTTAAATACTTTAGTAGTAATAAACTGTAACTGCTTATATATCTTATAATAGGGTTCCAGAACAATTTGGTTTCAGTGTTGAATTCCAAACTAGAAATTAAAGGACCCTAAGCCATCTGTTGTTATTAGTGTTTTGCTTAATGTCAACTGAATTTTCTTTAGTTATAATCATTAGGTATTTCTTGGGAAAAATTTCTCAAGCCCTGTTAACTGCTGTAATTCATTTTATTTGTAAAATTCCTCTTACTCTCCTTATGTTCCAGACCATTTCATCTCATCTGTTGAGTTCTGTTAAGAAGACATACTTTCCAAATGACCAGCTGGAAATGAGTGGTTGGGAAAAAATATATTGCTGCTGACTTTCTAAATAATATAAGACCTCAGTTCATGTTGGTTGCACTCATTGAACATGCCCCGTTTTTAATTGTGTAAATATGACAAGGTGTATTGATCTCTTCTCTTATGTGCTTAATAAAAAAATCTATGAATATTACTAGACATAAACTATTATTCAAAAAGACATAGCTTTGAAATGTTTACACCTATGAATCAAATTTAAATAAAATAATTTATCACAGACCATTTTTCTGAGCTTACTGGGAGTTGATCTTAGATTTTTCATGAAGTATCATTAACTTGCATGTTGGCTTTGTCTAACTCTATATAAAGTATGCTGATTTATTAGAATGCTCACTCTACAGAAAACCATAATTGGAAGCTCTTGAAAGAATGTGTTTTATTGATCTAGTCAGTGACCACAGATATTACTGAAGTAAACCTCTTAACAGTGTTGGGGCGTATTTTGGTCATGATCAATGCTTCTGATCTTTTGTATTTTTTTGTTTTGTTTTATTTAATGCTATCTGCATTGATTTAAATCTGCAGTAAATGTTAAGTGCTAAATTTATCTTGACACAAGTTTTATTACTTTTCTGGAGATGCGAACTTTCTTTGTTGGTTATAGGTTAAAATCTTTCCTGACAGTCTGAAAATAATCTACTTGTACTTCTGTCAATATGCATGAGCATTTGACAATAAGTAAAGTGAAAAATTAAAAACAATTGAATCAAGTGTTTTATTTAATTTTTAATTAAAATTAATTAATTAAATTAAAATTTTAATTAAGAATTTTAAATTAAATTTAATTTTTTTTTTTTTTTTTTTTTTTTTTTTTTTGGTTTTTGGGCCACACCCGGTAACGCTCAGGGGTTACTCCTGGCTATGCGCTCAGAAGTCGCTCCTGGCTTGGGGGACCATATGGGACGCCGGGGGATCGAACCGCGGTCCGTCTCCTAGGCTAGCGCAGGTAAGGCAGGCACCTTACCTCCAGCGCCACCGCCCGGCCCCATTAAATTTAATTTTTAAATTAAAATAATTAAATTAAAGGGTTTTTTTTTTGTGTCACACCCAGCAGCCCTCAGGGGTTCCTCCTGGCTCTATGCTCAGAAATTGCCCCTGGCAGGCACGGGGGACCATATAGGATGCCAGGATTCGAACCACCATCCTTCTGCATGAAAGGCAAACACTACCTCCATGCTATCTCTTCGGCCCCTAAATTAAGTATTTTTTTTTAAACATTACAAGTATCTACCATGGTTCCTTCTAAAAATTTTATTTTTCTAAAAAATAGTAAGTTAAATTTACCATATTTTAGTGTTTTTAAACTTTTTTATTTTGTTGAAATCATTGTGACTTAAAAAGCCCTCCATATGGGCCCGGCAAGGCGGCGCTAGAGGTAAGGTGTCTGCCTTGCAAGCGCTAGACAAGGAAAGATCGCAACCGTGGTTCTATCTCCCAGAGTCCTGTATGGTCCCCCCAAGCCAGGGGCAATTTCTGAGCGCTTAGCCAGGAGTAACCCCTGAGCATCAAATGGGTGTGGCCCGAAAAAAAAAAAGCCCTCCATATTTGGATTTCAGACATATCTGAATTAGAGCCATTCCCATCACCAGTATAGACTTCCCTCCACCAATATTCGCAGAGTTTATTCTATAACACCACACTTTGCCCCCTGGCCTGCCAGTATAACTGGTCTATTGTAAGTTTATATTGTTATAAGATGGGGCTTTTGATTCTATTGTCATTGACTTTGGCTTGTATATTTAATTCTGTCCTTTTTTATCTCCACCAATGCATTTGAAACCATGTGGCCCCTAATCCCAGCCTTTCTTTTTTTTTTCTTCCTTAATTTTATTGAAAAATGCAGAAATATTAGATAAAACAAAGTAATTCATGTCTCAAGTCCTATAAAAAAAAAAGGCAGGAGCCCCTATATAAAAGACTTTTAGAATGGGGATGGCAATCTTTTTTCATAGGCACAGCAAAAGTTTGGGAAATAAAAAGGAAAAACATTTGGCCTAAAAAAAAAGGGTGTACCTACCCATGAAACATCCTGCCATAAGACCAACTACAGGTTCCAGACATATTAAGTTGTCTAACGCCAAAGTTTTTCTTCATGGTCCCTGGAAAAGTTCTACTCCAATATGGTTGCTGCAGTTAGGCTTCTGTAAATGGAGCTCTTTTTTTTTTTTTTGCACAGGTTTTATGTTGAAGTCAGGGTGTCAAGGAGTGTCTTCAGGTTTCATCTCACCATTAGGTGGTGAGGTAGGAAAATTTGCCCTGAAAGCAAGTTGTTGCTGTTTTCAAGTCATTATGTCATATGAACCTATCCGGGAGCAAGCAGGTGGTAGGGCAGCATTAGGAGTCCACTATACACATACTCTCTATCACACACACACACACACACACACACACACACACGTAGACTGACAATGAAGATCGATCTCTAGGTTGCAGTTGAAAAACTGTCCGAGTGGAATGGGTCAGATCGCTATAAAAAAATATAAAGCTGGCAAGTCAGATGAAAAGATTTTCTAATTCTTAGGCAAATTGTCATTGGTGAGGGTAAACTTTTCTGAAGAAAGTCTTCCTGGGTAAGAATGTGCAAAGAGCATTCTTAAAACAATAATAAATTTCAAGTTTCAGGTCTAGAAAAATAAGCGATATGGTAATGAGGACTTTAAAAGGAATATACACCATGAAGTATCATCTAATGGGTCTTGAGCATCTAGGTTCCTTTCGTGAAAGCAAACTGAAAACCTGGGCATTATGATATACTAGTAAACTCACTTGAATTAAAAATAAATTGCAAAAATATGCTCAATGAATGAGCCCTGAAGCAAGAGTCTATGGAATCCAATCGTCTTTTCCAATGATATAGGTGTACATTCACATTTGATCATTTTGACAGGCATAATTAAATGGAAATGAATATATTAGAATATTTGCCAAGATATTATCTAATAACCACTGTATTTGGAGTCTAATATTATATAGATCTGCAATGTGAAACTAGGGTGACCAACCCACATCTCCAAGAATCACTGTGTAAAAAAAGATTAAAGAATTCTTATAAACATATTAAAATGACTACACTAAAAGACCCTTATATTGAATACTGTAGTGAGAGTTCATGGCTTACAAATGCATTCTGCTCTTGTTCTTGTGGATAAAAGTATTAGATCAATAATATAGGCCTCTTTAACGAGCAGTTGATTGCACACCTGCTCAATCTAAACAGCTGTGTCTGTTGCAGTAGGTCTCTTTGAAGTAAAAAAAAAAAAGAATATAAGCTTTTGTGTTTCTCCTCTTCCATCCAGTTTTTTTTCCTGCTCCTCACTATACTCTGGACATCTACCATTTAGACCATTGTGTTTCTTAGTGGAATTATTCTAAATACCGCATGTAAGTGACATTATTCTGTATTTATCCATCTTCTTGTGGCTTACTTCATTTAACATACTACCTTCACGAAGGGGTCTCAAACTCAATTTACCTGGGGGCCGCAGGAGGCAAAGTCAGGGTGATCCTTAAGTGCAAAGTCAGTAGTAAGCCTTGAACATTGGGGGGTGTGACCCAAACAACTAAAACAAAACAAAACAAAAAAAGATTCCTCTAGGGCAGGGCCACAAAATGTTGTACCGCGAGTTTGAGACCCCTAGATTAAATCTAGTTCCATCAGTGTTGCTGAAATTTGTATGATTGCATCATTACACAGCTATGTAGTATTACATTGTGTATATGAACCACATCTTTGTAATCCACTCATCTGTTATTGGACATTTAGGTTGATGTCCAAGTCTTAGCTATTGTACTGAGTGCTGCAGTGAATAGCAGTGTGCATACATTCTTTTGGATGAATGTTTTTCTGTCCTGGGAATAGAGACCCAAAAGATGGGTTGCTGGGTCATATGGCAGTTCAATTTTGAGTTTACTGGTAATCCTCCATACTGTTTTCCCTAGGGATTGGATCAGGAAAATTCCTACCAGCAGTGAATGACAGGTTCTTACTCACCACAAACCTGCCCAAAGAGATTGTTCTCATTATTTTTGAGGTGGGTCATACCCAGTGGTACTTGGGTTACTCCTAGCTCTGCAGCTCAGAAATCATTCCTGGCAGACTCAAGGGACCATATGGGATGCTAGGAATCAAATCCACAGTCTTTCCGGGGTCAGTCACGTGCAAGGCAAACACCCTACCACTGTGCTATCTTTTCATTATTTTTGATATATGTCATCATCACTGGTATAAGATGATATCTCATTGCTGTCTTCATTTGGAATTGCCTAATTTTTTTTTGTTCCCCAATTCACAATACAGACCAAGCAAAGGGTCTGTGTTGAGGTGTATATGGGGTGCATTTACTGTACCTTCTCTTTCTATACAGTCAGTGTAAAGAACACAGCCTGTGGTAAGAATTGGGAGGCCTTTCTTTTCTTTCTTTTTTTTATTATATATATATATATATAAAATCCTTCACCAGTGCAACATTCCCATGACCAATATCCCAAGTGTCCTTCCTCCCCACCCCACAATGGTCTGTACTCTAGACAGGCTTTCTATTTCCCTCATTCAGTCACATTTTGTTATGATAGTTCTCAGTGTAATTATTTCTGTGACTGCACTAAATGATCCCTGTGGTGAGCTTCATGTCAGGAGTTGGATTCTCCAGTCCTCCTCTATTTTGCCTCTGAGAATCATTACACAAATGTTTTTCATTTTTCTCAAAACCCATAGATGAGGGAGACCATTCTGTGTTTATCTCTCTCCCTCTGACTTATTTCACTCAGCAGAATAGATTCCATGTACATCAATTTATAGGAAAATTTCATGACTTTATCTCTTCTGATGGCTGCGTAATATTCCATTGTGTATATGTGCCATAGTTTCTTTAACCATTCATCTATTGAGGGGCATTTAGGATGTTTCCAGAGTCTTACTATTGTAAACAATACTGCAATGAATATAGGTATGAGAAAGGGATTTTTGTATTGTATTTTTGTGTTCCTAGGGTATATCCCTAGGAGTGGAAGAGAAGGATCCTATGGGAGCTCAATTTCCAGTTTTTGGAGGAATCTCCATGTCACTTTCCATAAAGGTTGGACTAGATGGCATTCCCATCAGCAGTGAATAAGAGTTCCTTTCTCTTCACATCCCCGCCAGCACTGCTTGTTATCATTCTTTCTGATGTGTGCCTAATAAGTGATGAACATTTTTCATGTGTCTGTTGGTCTTACTCAAAGAAATGTCTTTTCATTTCCTCTCCCCATTTATTATTATTATTATTATTATTATTATTATTATTATTATTATTATTATTAGTTTTGGGGTCACACCCAGTGGCACTCAGGGGTTACTCCTGGCTCTGTACTCAGAAATTGCCCTTAAGCCTCCCAGGGACCATATGGAATGCCATGATTCCAACCACCATCCATCCTGATCTGCTGCAGGCAAGGCAAATGCCCTACTGCTGAGCTATTTCTTCTGACCCATCCACATTTTTTAAATTTTTATTTTATTAAAATAATTATGGTCAACAGAATCCTTCATAGTTGAATTTGAGTTATACAATGAGGCAGGGCCCTTATACTATCAGTGGCAACCTCCCTCCACCAATGGCACCCTATACCACCACACTTTACCTACTGGCCTGCCAGTATAACATGTCCCTCTAAGTTTAAATTGTTAAAGTTTAGGTTCCTTTATTCCATTATTGACTTTGGCTTGTATATTTAGTTCTGTCCTTATGTATTTCCCCATCAATGCCTCCGAGACCACTTGACCTTTCTTTGATCCTTTCTTCTTAATTTTATAGAAAAATGTAGAAATGTGTGGTAAAATAAAGTAATCTGTGTTCCTAATTTAAAAGATAAAAGATTTTTAAAAATCCAATTTAAAAAAGGGGTGTGTGTATGTGGCAAATTCCTCTCTCCATTTTTTGTTAAGGTTTTTAGGTTTTGTGGAGTTAACCTTTGTGAGTACTTTGTATATCTTAGATATCAAATTTTTATTTAATATGTTGTGCAAAAAACTTCTCCCATTCAGTTATTGTCTTCTAATTTTAGTCCATGTTTCTTTTGCCACACAGAAAATGTTTAGTTTGATGTAGTACCATTTATTTTAGTTTGATGCCATAACTCTTGCCATTGGCATCCTATCATCAAAGACTTCTTTGAGGTGTAAGTCTTGGAGTTTCTTCCTATGTTTTTATCAATGAACATTATGGGTTCAGGTCTAATTGCAAGGTCTTTAATCCACTTTGAATTGAATTTTATGTACAGTGTGAGATATGAATTAATCTTTAAATTCTTATACATGGTTATCCAGTTTTTCCAACATTATTTTGAAGAGATTGTCTTTGTTCCATTTCATATTCTTGGTTTCTGTCGAAGATTATTTGACCATATACTTGGGGGGTTTGTCTCTGTGTACTCTATTTTGACCCATTAATCTGAAACTGTCTTTGTTCAAAATTATGCTTTTTTTGATCACTATAGCTTTGTAGTAGAGCTTCAAAATAGGTAATTCAATTCCTTCCAGTTATTTTGTTTTTCAATATAAATTATTTTTCTAAGTCCGTGAAAAATGATGTCCAAAATTAAATAGGAATCACATTGAATTTATATAGTAGTTTAGGTAAGATGGTCACTTTAATGATATTAATTCTTCCACTCCATGAGCTTGGTATGTTCTTCCTTATTCCTCTTCAATATCTTTCTTAAGTGTTTTGAAGTTTTTGTGGTATTGGTCTACTCCTCTCTTGTTAGGTTTATTCCTAGGTACCTGATAGTTTTAGACACTACTTTAAATGAGATAGACTTTTTGATCTCTTTCTTCACTGAGTTGTTATTTTTGTAAAAGAATGCAACTGTCTTTTGTGTATTGACTTTGTAGTGGGCCACTTTGTTGTATCGTTTCTATTGTTTCTAGGAGCTTTTCTGTGGACTCTTTAGGGTCTTGATGTATATAATGATGCCATCTGCAAATAGAGATAATTGGACTTTCTCTTTTCTGATTTGGATTCCTTTGATTTCCTCCTCTTGTCTGATTGCTATTACTAGGCATCTAATATTATATTGAATAAGAGTGGAGACAGTAGACATCCTTGCCTCATGCCTGACCTTAGTGGAAATGCTTTCAGTTTTTCACCATTAAGAATTATTTTGAAAAAAAAAAAAGAATTATTTTGGCTGTGGGCTTTCTATAGATAGCAGTTACTATCTTGAGGAAGGTCCTTTCAACATCTGTTTTGCTGAGGGTTTTCATAATGAATGGGTGTTGAATTTTGTCAAATACATTTTCTGCATCAATTGATATGATCATGTGGTTTTTGTCTTTCTTTTAATTGATGTGGCATATGTTGATTGATTTGCATATATTGAACCACCCTTGCATTCCTGGGCTGAAGCCCCACTTGTTCATGATGAATAATCTTTTTGATGTGTTATTGGATTCAGTTTGCTAAGACTCTGTTAAGGAATTTTGCGTCCATGTTCATTAGTGAGATTGGTCTGTAGTTTTCTTTCTTAGTGGTATCTTTGTCAGCTTTGGGAATGAGCATGATATTAGCTTCATAAAAAGGAATTAGGGGAGCATTCTTGTCTTTTTGATGTTTTGGAAGAGTCTAAGGATTAATGGTAGTAATTATTCTCTGAATTCACCTGTAAAATGTCCTGGACTTTTATTCTTGGGGAGTTTCTTTATTATTTCAATTTACTTACATGTGATTGGTCTTATTATATATCACAAAATTTTTTTCTACACTTCTCTGAACATACACAATAGAACCTTGCTGCAGAAACATTTGTATAGTTTGAAAATTAGTAGCTAAACATTCTTATAATTAGACCATTAATAAGAGTCTATAGTATCCATGTTCCTTTTACATCCAAGTCTGTGGACAAAGACATTAGAACATTTTTTGCAGACATAATTTAAGAATAAGTTGCTACATAATAATACAAAGTAAAACATCCTAGCTATTGGGAAACATTCACTAGGATAGCTGAAAAGTTTTAAAACTCTAACATTATGTATTTCCACATAATTATGCAAAGTATTAAACCACTAAAGTAAGATACAAAATTTTCTGTTTGCAGTAGGGCTTAGGCCAAAACAGTAGCTATTAAGATCCATAGAGATAAAGCATAATTTAACAGCAATATAGTGAATTATGCAAATAGGGTCAAAAGATTGACCTGAGGGGCTGGAGAGATAGCATGAAGGTAGGGCATTTGCCTTGCATACAGAAGGACGGTGGTTCGAATCCTAGCATCCCATTTGGTCCCCCAATTTCTCCAGGAGTGATTTCTGAGCGTAGAGCCAGGAGTAACCCCTGAGCGCTGCCGGTTGTAACCCAAAAACCACACACACACACACACACACACACACACACACATACACACACACACACACACACACACACACACACACACACAAAGACTGACCTGAAACAAAGTCAATTTTTTGGAGATAGCCAAATTCAGGTGGTTCTGAACAAAGCTTCTCCTCAGTTAAGCTTCAGCTGGGCAAATTCAGGTGGTTCTGAACAAAGCTTCTCCTCAGTTAAGCTTCAGCTGGGCTTCTTCATTTCCAGATTCTTTTTCTATGTTAGGCTGCTGAGGTCATCTGGGATGGCCAGTTCTAGAGCCAAAATCTTGGTAGGGGTACTCACCCCCCCCTTCTGCCTACTGCCGGTCTCCTTCCAATAGAGCTTTATTTTTGGCTTATTCCCAATAAGTGAGTGACCTCCACAACGTTAGGGAGGTGAGGTCGTGGCACAAAGCATCTTTGATAGAAGAAAGGCTATGGACCTCAGCCTCTAGGGAGCTGCTCAGTGTTTTCACCTCTCCTTCCTTCACTACCTACTACTGTCGCACCTGAAGAGGCTTCCACTATGTTCAGAACAGGCGCCATGCGCACTCATGTGCTCTAATGTTCTGGTGATAGCTTCTGCACTCTCAGTCCAGTTCAAGAAAACCATGATTAGCCACCAGAAGATCAAGGCACTCTTCATTAATGCATATTTCCTGCCATCAATGTCCCCAATTTTCTTTCTATCTTCTCCCCACCCTTTACCCTGCCTGTCTCTTGCAAACCCTTTTCTTGTCTTTCCTTTCTCTCTTTATTTCCTTTTAAACAGCATGGTTTTCAATATTGTTACTGAGTGAGTATCATGCATATCAACTGACCACCTTTCAGCGCCCATTTTTTGTCAAGAGTGATCATTTCCAACTATCATTGCCATATTAGTGCCTTTTCTACACCAACCGTACTCACCATTCTTTGTGACAAGCTTACTGTCATAGACAGTCCTTTGGCCCTCATCTCTATTGTTTTGGGAATTATTACCATGCTATCTCTTTTTATATCCCACAAATGAGTGTCATATTTCTATATTTATTCCTTTCTGTGACTCATTTCACTTAGCAAAGTGCTCTCCATATTTATCCATTTCTAAGAAAATTCCATGACTTCATTTTTCCTAACAGCTGTCTAGTATTTCATTGTGTACATGTACCACAGTTTCCTTAGCTACTTATATGTTCTTGGATACGTGGGTTGTTTCTAAGTTTGACTAATGTGAAAAGTTGGCGATGAACATAGGCGTGCAGATGCCTTTATATTTTGGGCTAGTAGGGCATATTCCCAGGAGCAGGACTGCTGGGTCACATTTCTAGCTTTTTAAGGAATGTCCATATTGTTTTTCAAAAAGGATGGACCAGTTGTCATTTCCATCAACAGTGAATGAGAATCTTTCTTTTTTTTCTCCTCAGCATCAGTACCACGACTGGCTGTTCTTGTTCTTGCTTTGTGCCTGTTTCTGTGGTGTGAGATAATAATCTCACTGTTTTGATTTTTATTTAGTATTCACATTGATATTTGTAAATACTCAGCGATATTTGGTGCAGCTCTGAAGGTTTGATTCTCCACTTGGCAATGTGTCTCTGCTCAGGTATATGCAAAGTATGTACTTTACCCCTTCAAGCTATGACCCTGGCCCATATCTCTTATTATAGTGTCTACAATAAAATTATGTTTTGTTCTGGGTGTTAAGAAAGTAATGGGCATTATGCTTATTTTTGTTTTAAAAGTATTTGTTTTGTTTTTAAAAATTAAAACCCACATGCTATTTATGTGCATATATAAGATTAAAAAATAGTAAGCATTTTTAAAGTTAAAAGTAATCCTCTTCTCCATTATTTGCTAGCTATTTAATCCTCTCCCTACCAGTAAGAAGTTATTCTTTTATATATATCCAGATATCCATGCAATACAATTAAATTACAATCACAATATGTGTATGTACTCAAATGATAACTTGTTGTATTGTGTTTTTTCTTTTGATTTTTTTTTAAATTTAGCCATGTTTTCTTTTCTTTTTTGTGGGGGTCACTCAGTGATGCTAAGGAGTTACCCCTGATTCTGCATTCAGGAATCATTCCTAGCAATACTCAAGAGACTAATGGGTTGCAGTGAATTAAACTCAAATAGGCTGTGTGCAAGATAAGTGGCCTACCTGAGGTGTTATCTCTAGAGCTACTATTTTACAATGTTTTCAAACTTTTTCTCATATCATTATACAGAGTTGTTTTATCATTAAAAAATACTGCCAAGTACATCATTCTATAGGGGGATCATAATCTATTTCATTGGTCTTCGGCTGATAGATATTTGGGTCATTTCCAAATCTTTGATTCATTGAATAGAATTTCAAATAATGTATTTCATTTTATATATACATATATATACTTGTATCCACACATATAATTGCTCACATATATAAGCAAACTTATGTAGGTTATACTCATGAGTGGAATGTTGTGTCAGGAGTGAATATATTTAAATCTTTTTCAAGTATTGCCAAGGTGATATTTACCTAAGAATGATTATGAAACGAGCTTTAAACAACTTTAAATAAATGCTGATTGTGAACTACTGATAAAGACTTGACATCAGATGAAAACACTGTCAAGTTGTCCACAAAGATATAATTCATTGGTCTCAAACATATATTTTTTTATACTCGAATTTGCTCCCAGGATTACTTTGAGTGTCCTTGGCTTTCTCCTGGAGCTGTGCTTAAAAGATCATATGTGGTGTCAGGGGTTGAACTACAGTCAACTCTTTGTGTAAGGCAAGTGACTGTCCCCTGTGCTATCTTTCTGATGCCACAATTAAATCATTTTTATGAGACTAGAAACCATACTCCTCCATTTTTATTTCCATTTACAGAAATTTCTAAATCTTGCGGTATTGATATGAGCATTATTATGAATAAAATGTTACCTTGAGAATCTAGAAGGATAGTATAATGGGGAGGGTCCTTGTCCTGAATGTGACTGACTCTGAATTATCCTTTGATACCTTATATGGTTCTCGGAGAACTACCCATTCCTGAGTACTGAGCCAGGAATAAGCCCCGATTACTGCTAGTGAAGCCCAGAATCCAAATGAGAGAAAAAAAATTACCTGGAGACCACAAGTAGACTGAGGTGGCCTTAAATCTGCTCTATTTATACCATGCATTAAATTTAGATAAATTATGTACTTATAGCAAAGATAAACTCAGCATTGCCTCCATGGATTACCTTTATTCACTTCCCTTGTCTATGTAAGGAAAGATGACTAGAGCAGAGGGCTTATCTGCTTCTCCTATTAGAATAAACATCACTTTAATGTTTATTCTATGACAGGGAGTTGTTTTTCTTTTTAAAAAAATGACCATTAAACTGAGAATCAAAAAGATAGCTCCCCCCCTACAAGTCTGGTGAAAGGTTGTGCATAATAATGCAGTAGTAGTTATTTTCCTCATTTTAATTTATTTTTGGTTTGTTTCCAAGCACTTGAAGATGGATTGCTTATTAAAGAAGAATCCTAAAGTCATAGTTATTGAAGCAAAACCTAGATTTCAGCATTAGATTTTTTTATTGCATTTATTATTATTTTTATTTATGTTTGTTGTAGGGCCACACCTAATGGTACTAGGGTCTACTCCTGGCCCTGCAGTAAGGAATCAGTACTGGTGGTTCCAGGGGGGATCAAATGGGATGCTGAAGATCTATATGAGGGACCAGGTAAATTGCTTCCAAGGCAAGCACCTATCTGCAATACTATTTGCTGAAGAGGGCTCCAGCACCACTTCCTTCCATTTCTTAAGGAAGACTATGTTGACTATTGCTAAAATTTGCACATTTATAATGTGGTAATTGTATTTAGCTAGCTGATGTCTTTTGTTTTGGAGGGCTGGGGTGTAGATCCTTGTGAACGTAGCATTTTAACACCTGAAGTAGTAATTATATGTACTTAGAAATTATAGGGTAGGAATTGAAAATTGAAATGGAAAAGGAAGGTTATAGAAAATAATCTGAAATATATAAATTTATATGTTGAGTGCTGTGGGGACACAGCAGAAAATGATTGTGATACATTAAAACAAAGTTGCTAACTTCTTAATTTCCTCCCGCCTTCTTTCCACCTCCAATTCATGAAAGACAATGAGGCAGAGCCATACAACAAAATGATGAATCTAACACAGTACATTATTAGCAGGGATAAATGCTATTTTATAAAGGGGGATAGCCCAGAAAAACATCATGATCTAGAAATTAGATTTTTGCATTAATAACAATGACTTTACAGCAAACAGAATGATTTGACTTCTTTAATCATTCTCCACATAATTATTATAAATAATTTTGAGATGATTGAAAAATAGCCTGAAACTTTTTTAATTTTTATATTTATTTAATTTTTTAAACAACTTTATTACATACATGACTGTGTTTGGGTTTCAGTCATGTAAAGAACACCACCCATCACCAGTGCAACATTCCCATCACCAATGTCCCAAATGTCCCTCCTCCCCACCCAACCCCCACCTGTATTCTAGACAGGCTTTCTATTTCTCTCATACATTCTCTTTATTAGGATAGTTCAAAACGTAGTTATTTCTCTAACTAAACTCATCCCTATTTGTGGTGAGCTTCATGAGGTGAACTGTAACTTCCAGCTCTTTTCTCTTTTGTGTTTGAAAGTTATTATTGCAAGAATGTCTTTCATTTTTCTTAAAACCCATAGATGAGTGAGACCGTTCTGCATCTTTCTCTCTCTCTCTGACTTATTTCACTCAGCATAATAGATTCCATGTACATCCATTTATAAAAAAAATTTCATGACTTCATCTCTCCTGACGGCTGCATAATATTCCATTGTGTATATGTACCACAGTTTCTTTAGCCATTCATCTGTTGAAGGGCATCTTGGTTGTTTCCAGAGTCTTGCTATGGTAAATAGTGCTGTAATGAATATAGGTGTAAGGAAGGGGTTTTTGTACTGTATTTTTGTGTTCCTAGGGTATATTCCTAGGAGTGGTATAGCTGGATCGTATGGGAGCTCGATTTCCAGTTTTTGGAGGAATCTCCATATTGCTTTCCATAAAGGTTGAACTAGATGGCATTCCCACCAGCAGTGGATAAGAGTTCCTTTCTCTCCTCATCCCGCCAAAACTGCTTGTTCTCATTCTTTGTGATGTGTGCAAATCTCTGGGGTGTGAGGTGGTACTTCATAGTTGGTTTTTTTTGTTTTTGGTTTTTGGGCCACAGTATTCTAGGTGAAGCATTCATTTCATTCAGTCTTGTCACAATATCCCACCACTGCTTTCTGGCATTGAGTGTTTCTGGTGACAGGTCTGCTGTAAATCTTAAGGATGCTCCCTTGAATGTAATTTCCCTTTTTGATCTTGCTGTCTTCAGAATTCTGTCTCTGTCTGTGGGATTTGTCATTGTGACTAGGATGTGTCTTGGGGTATTTTTTCTGGGGTCTCTTTTGGTTGGTACTCTTCGAGCATGCAAGATTTGATCACATATATTCTTTAGCTCTGGAAGTTTCTCTTGAATGATGTTCTTGACCGTTGATTCTTCCTGGAAATTTTCTTCCTGGGTCTCTGGGACTCCAATGATTCTTAAGTTGTTTCTGTTGAGCTTATCATAGACTTCTATTTTTATCTGTTCCCATTCTTTGACTAATTTTTCCATTGTCTGTTCATTTGCTTTAAGTTTTTTTTTTCCAATCTCTCCTGCTGTATGGAATTGTTATGTATCTCATCTTCCACAGCACCAAGTCTATTCTCAGCTTCTGATACCCTGTCCCAGAGCTTATCCATTTTGTCATTCACTTTGTTTACTGAGTTTTTCAGGCCTATTAGTTGACATGTTATTTCAGTTTGGAGTTTAGTGATTTCTGTCTTCATATTTTCTTGGTTCTTGTTAGTGTTCTGTTCAACTTGATCCATGGTTTCTTTGAGTTCTTTGAGCATCTTCCATATTGTTTGTCTAAAGTCCTTATCTGAGAGGTTGATTAGTTGGTTGGTCATTATCTGGTCATCAGAATTGTCATCTTCATTCTCTATGTCTGATGCTGGCCTGCGTTGTTTCCCCATTGTCACACTTGTATTGTGGGTTTTTCTACGTGTTATGGTGGTATTCATTGGCTAAATGATGCACGCAGCCACACTCCTCTGGCTCCATCCTTTCTGGGTGGGTTGACTTGCCTCCAAGGGAGGGGAGTCCTCCGTGGACGAAGCCTCTCACAGGATCAAATCTTAGGCCTGAGCACGTAGTAGAGAAAACAGTCCGGAGAGAAATGCTGGGCTTCAGTGATCCAGCACAGTTCTTAGTGCGACTTTTTCTTCTTGTTGCGATGGTGTTCTTTTCTTAGAAAGAGCACACGGCCATGTAGCGAAGTGGAGCAGTGCTCTTCTGGAGCCTCTTTTCGACCCACTCCCAAGAGTTTCACCTGACAGGACAGGAGACAGACACACACAGGCAGCACTCACAATTTTTCACAGTCGGGCCCCCAATAGCCTGAAATTTCTATTAAACTTGATCTACCTACATGCAGCCAGCAAGTCTACCTAGAAATTTAAAAAAGCATAAATGCTATGCAGTTTTCTAGAAAGGCTCTCCCTGTTACTTCTATAAAGAATGGTTTATTTTCTTTTATATAATATTTTAATACTAGCACTTAACACAAGGTACTCAGGGAATATTTGGTAGATAAATGGGAAGAAAGTTCTTTACATGGCTAAAGAAGAAAGTTTGCGGGGCATAGGGTGATGGTACAGGATGCACTTTGGTTCCATTGGTGAAGGGAGGTTGACAGTGGTGTTGGGAAGGGCCCTGACTCATTGTATATATAAAATTCAACTATGAAGGACTCAATAGAACACAATTGTTTCAATAAGATAATTATTTTAAAGAAGGAAGTTTGGGAAAAAGCAACAAATGGTCAGCATATAGTGGAATATTGAACTTCATAAAGCAAAGAATTTGTGTTTTTAGTTATTAGGTAAGATTGATTCCCATTAAGCCACAGGCTAAGGGTGAACAGTTAATTTCATAGCTGTACTAAATAGTTAGATCATATAGCAGTCAAGGTGATATATGCTTCTAAATCCCTTGGAAAGCTCCCAAAGGTAGAAGCCAGAAATCATTATCAGCTTTACTTGAGAAACTGCTACTAAAGTGGGTCATGGAACTTTTTTTCCAATGCCAAGAAAATAATGTAATAATAGGATTGTGTTTTTTCTTTCTTTTTGAAAATCCTTTTAATATTTCATTCTGGCTTTTGGAATATTCAAACAATTATTATTATTATTATTTCTATGTCTTACAGTTATTACCTATTATAGAGGATTCCTGCTTAGTTGTATTATTAGATTAAAACTCTATGAATCATGGGAACAAAGTAAAAGCACAGTGGGTAGGGCATTTACTTTGCATGCATCTGACCTAAGTTTGATCTCCAAAATCCCATGTGGCTCTCTAAGCCTGCCAGAAGTGATTTCTTAGCATATAGCCAGGAATAACACCTGAACTCCCCTGGGTGTGGCCAAAAACAAACAAATAAAAATTGTTTTATTAATCAACAAGGAGAGAGAAGAGTTTATTGGACTTTGTAAAGATCTTTATTATAGGAAAACTAAAAAATTTATTCAAGTTTTATTTGATATTAGTAAAAAAAAACTTTTTTTATTTTAATTTTGATCATAATGACTTACATATCTTTCACAGTAGTATTTTATATACATATTAACACTGAATCAGTGGAATACCCATCACCAAATTTGTCCTCCCCCCATTCCAGTTCCCTTTCTGCAATCCATATCCTCCACCATCACCCCCCAGGCTGCTAGAGTAGGTGGTCCACTCTTTGTCTAGCTTACTATTAGTGATCATATATCTGTTTGGTCCTGGTACCCTCCCTTGTTTCCCCCTCCATTTAAGAGGCGGAGCTAGACAAATTGAGTTATGTGGTTTTGTTTGAAGGAAAGAAAAGCAAAAGATTGGGGTACAAAATAAGAAAAAAAAAAAAAGAAGTCAAATAGCTGAAAATGGGCGGAGTCCTGCAGGGGTCCTCAAACTTTTTAAACAGGGGACCAGTTTACTGTCCCTCAGACCATTAGAGGGTCTGACTATAGTAAAAACAAAACTTATGAATGAATTCTTATGCACACTGCATATATTTTATTTTGCAATGAAGAAACAAAACAAATACAAATACAATATGTGGCCCGCGGGCCATATTTTGAGAACCACTGTGAGGCTTTCAACCTCAGTTTGAGAGAGGACATGAAAAAGGTAATTGAAACTCCACAACAATACAGAAAGAAATATCAAATTAAATATTCAGTGAGCACCACAGCCATAAAAACAAGCACCACACAATAGTCTCAGTTCTGAAATCAAATCATGCCAGAGTGCAAAAAGAAAGAGTAAGATAAAATAAAATAAAATAAAATAAAATAATATTGGTGACATCAACTTCAATATCTACACCAAAACAAAGACGTCAAAAAATCGATCAATCGATAAATAAATCTGTGGAAAAATTATTGTTTTGTGCTTTTTTTTTTCTTTTTGTTTTCCCCATGCATAGGCACAGTAACTATTGGGAATATTATAGAGGAAATTCCTTTGGCCTAGAAGATACAGGGTTTCTCCACCCCTGAAGTATACTGTTATGGAATTAACTATAGACTCCTTGCATGATCATTTACTATCCCCTCGGTGCTTTCGTGGTGTATGGAAGACTTCTGCTTCGTCTTGGATGGTAAAATCAGACCTCTGTATCTAGAGATCTTGGTGACTGTGTAGCTCAAGGAATGAAGCTTATGATGAGGTCTTTCTTTGTGGTTCTAGCAGTTCTGCTTTTTCAGTGTCATTTTAATTCATCTTCTGTAGTTGGTGGTCTTAGTCATTATATTGCTCCTAGGATGGAGCCTGGGATAAAGTCTTTCGTTATGTTTTTGGAAGACCCGTTCAGTTGCGGTTGTCTCAGTCAGACCTCTGGAGTTGGAGATATTGTTTGATGAACAGATCATAGACCAAAAGCTAGGCTAGAGTTTTTTGTTGCTGTTATTGTTGTTGTTGTTGTTGGTCCCAGGATGCATAATGTTTAGTCCTGGTTGTAATAACCAGTCATCTGTAGATAGCGATCTTGGCTTTTGCACAGATCAAAGGGTGACATGTTTTCTGATTTTGTCTTATCATTGGCTGATGAGGAAGGACAAGTTGTTCCCATTTCCTCCTTGTCAGGTTATCAATTTAGAACTGGTGTCAGAGCAGCATTATGAATGCCCTGGAGGGGATTTGGTTCCTGGAGCTGTTGTGGATCACTCTGTTGTTTCTATGTCTGGGATCCAGGAGTAAAGACTGGACAGTTGGTGTCTAGTTCCCTGGAGTCTAGGTTGAGAGATTAGTAAAAAATAATAACTTGTATTTTTTTCAAAGACACAGTAAGTATTGAGAAAATTATAAAGGGAATTCCGTTGGCCTAAGAGATACCAGGTTTCTCTATCCTTGAAGTATACTGTCAGAATAACAACTACAGGCTTGTACACACTCATTTTCATACTCCAAGGTCTTTTTTAAGGTGCCAGGAAACTTTCCACTCAGTTGTGGATGATAAAATTAGGACTCTCTAACTAGAGAGCATGACAACAAAATCGATACCCAATCTACAACAAGCTGTACAAGAGGGGACCAGTTACACTAGCACTCTGGGGGGCAAAGGAGGGAGATATGGGATGCATGCTGGGAACAGAGGTGAAGAGAGGACAACCCTGGTGGTGGGAATGCCCTTGATTCAACTCTGTACCTGATTCACTCTGTACCTTAAATATTACTGTAAAAGAATTGTAATTCACATTGGTCACAATAAAAATTATTAAGAGAATTTTTTTTTCTGAATAAGAATTATATGTAGATAAATAATAATGGAAAAATATTTCCTGGGTAAGGCTTTCTACTTTTACAGAGTTTTTGGTAAAAATACAATTCAGTACATTTGAAAGGCAATTAAAATAAGGCAGAGATCCACCTTGTTAAAGAAATAATATTTGTAAGCAATATTTGCAATTAATGTCAGGTTAGTTCATCATCTCTTGATTTATAGTGATTTGACATTAAAATATAACACAATTTTTTCAGACTCCAATTGCTAATTAAATTGGAACATTTTAAACTTCATCTTGTTGTTACCTAGAATAGAAATACTTGGATCAGTGCTATCAAGTTTGCATCTACTTTTAGGACAACTTCCATGCAACTCTGTATCATTACATTATTTTTTTTTGTTCTCTGTGCTTTTTTATATTTTGTTGAAGGGAGGGATGCTCCCAAGCAGTGCTCAAGAGATCTGAGCGACCAATAAGGCCAGTGGTTCAATGCAAGGGCCTATGCAATGCTACTTAGACTCATGCAGTCTTCCTGGGTCATCTCTGCAATGGTAGGTGCTACCAGATCCATACCCTGTGATGCCAAAAATAGAACTTGTGTCTGATGAAAGAACCCTAACCACTGTATTATCTCCTGGATGCTCTTATTTCTTTTTTCCCCCCACCAAAATATAGTAGATTCCTCTTTCTACTCTATAGAGCATTTGGCTGCTTACTCAGGTGGCAAGAGAATTTATCAAAGACTAAAGTCACACAAAAAATAGATTTGTTGAGTGCACTGATAAAGGGCAGTAGGGGAGACTGAAGAGCACAGACTCTCATGGGGTGGGAATTGGTGGCATTATAATAACTATGGCAGAGGACTGCTATGTGTTTCTTGCGAATGATGGTATCATAATTCTGCAGCATATGTTATAGATGTAATTTTTTCCCACATCAAGCAGTGTTTCTTTATGCCAGAGGTAAAATAATGTTCTAGGAAAGTGTTTGTAGTCAGACAGTGTGCACAATTGTGTTCTAAATATTATTTTATGCACCCTCTGTAGCCCACAACACCTTGGGTTCTAGAGCCAGAAGCAATAGCACAGTGGGTAGGGCATTTGCCTTGCACCAGGCCAACTGGGTTTGATTCCCAGGATCCAATATGGTTCCCTGAGCCTGACACAAGAAATTTCTGAGTATAGAGCCAGGAGTAACCGCTGAGCACCACTGGGTGTGGCCCAAAAACCAAAAAGAGGGGTTCTGTATAGGAATAAATAGGAATTTTATTGTAAAGATGGTTGAATTAGAAGGCATTCAATCAATGTCTACTCCAATCCTTTATTTGTGTTCTTTACATAATATAGAAGTAATTTTCTATAACCTTGGCAAAATAAATGAAAATAATCAAAACAATATGTTGCATCAAATTTTTACCTCCTTAGCAGCTTGATGACATTCAAGAGGTTATTTAGCAACTTCCACGCACTCAGATTTTTCCAGAATGTGCTGAGAAAAGTATTATATTTCCCTTCTATATGTACTCTAAACCCATGAACATTTTGACTTGGACCGGGTTTCAGTAATTCATTTTGTGTGAATGTCTTAGGGCCATACCTGTCAATGCACAGGTTTTCCTCTTGACTCACTGGCAGTGTTTGGGAACCATCTGGGTGTAGGAATTGAACCTGGGTTGGCTGCATGCAAGGCAAGCATCTTATCTGTTGTATTATCTCTCTAAACCCGAGTTTCAGTAATTTTTAAAGATGTAGTCCTCTGGGGCTGGGAAGATAGCACAAGAGTTAGGGCTCATGTAACAAGTCCACTTTCGGTCCCTGCATCACATGTTTTCCTAAATATCACTGTAAGCTTGGGAAGTCCAAGCACCACTTCTTTGGCCCCTAATACATACATACATACATACATACATACATACATACAAACACACACACATTCTGGCTTTGGGGTCACACCTGGCAATGCTCAGGGGTTATTGCTGGCTCTATGCTCAGAAATCGCCCCTGGCAGGCACAGGGGACCATATGGGATGCCGGGATTTAAACCACCGTCCTGCATGGAAGGCAAATGCCTTACCTCCATGCTATCTCTCCGGCCCCAATATTACAATAAATATGGATGGTCATGAATTACTGAGAGTGAAATCCCTGAGCATGCTTTGGGGTGTCCCTTCCCAAAGTCAGTGTCTTAACTGGGCATTGTAGTAGATTGTTTGGATTCTCCTTCAAGTGCTGCATCCAAACTTTTAATCTTCTCATCCTTAGATTACTGCCTGTGTGACACTAACTTGTGAGAAGCGAAGGAACTAAAGATGAATAGCCCCTGCCTCCTGCCTTCTTAGAATTTCTGACAGCATCCAAGGAGACTGCTTTAGCAGGCAGAAAGAACTAGATGTGCACACCATATCAGATTCTCCTCACAGCTGTTGTGTAGATGTAACCCAGTCTGAGAAAACACCGAATGTGATCTTTACAAAAGAATAATCTCTTGAGAATCTCTGGGGCATAAATAAACTGAACAATGTATATCCCTTTCCTTAGTTCTGAAGAGCTTAATATGTTTTAATATGACCAGGCGTACTCTGAAAGGGGAGGAAGTGCTTTTTAGTGTAAGATGAGTACTTGGTGGTACAAGCAGGTGTGTGTATTTTCCATACTACCATGGAACGGGAAAACTTCTAGGACACAACTGCATCCAAAGCCTTACCCACTATATTATTTCTCTGGCCTCCAAAAGACATTTATCTATGTTGTTTTACATTTCTTCTGAATGAGAGCCAGTGAGATATATTATAGAATATGCTAAAAGGCAAGCATGCCTAAGAAAAATAGTTTAACCCCGGATTGTTTCTCAATAGCATACAGAGAAAAATAGCAAGATTTATAGTCTATAGGTCTTGAAAAAGCCCAGAAGCCTAAAAGTAGAAAGATCAACAATAACTTGCTCAGAATTCACTGAAAATACAGCCAGTATTTTCACAGTGTCAGAAACTTCAAAATCTTGTCAGAAGCAGAAATTTTTGTTTACACAACTTTGGAATTACAGGATAAAGAAGAAAGGAGTTAGTGATAAACAAAATTTCTAAACTTTATGATTTGATTCATAGCACATATTATTAAAATGTATTGAGATAATATTCTTTGCACAACTGTATGTTTGGGGGGTACAGTTTTACACCTTGTTCTCATATTATAGCCATCATCTTCACTGTTATCCATTGGTCCACTTCCCCTGGTTGTTCCCTCTTTAGCTCCCTCTCTGGCAAAAATACTCACTGGTTTAGGTCATTGTTTTTGGTTTTGTTCTTGTGTTTTGGTTCTCTATATCCTGCATATAAGTGAAGTCATCTTATATTTGTATTTCTTTTGAATTATTTAACTTAACCTAACACTCTCGAGTTTCATCCAGGTTTTCCCAGGAGCCAGGATTTTTTTTCTTATGACTGAGTAATATTCTATTGCATATAACTAACATTTTCTTTTTAGCTTCTCTTGACCCTCATTTGGGCTGTTTTGTTCTTGGTAATAAAAAAAGAGTGCTGTGAGGGTGGGAAGATAGTACAGTATTTTCTTAGCCTGGCTGACCTAGTTTCTATGCTCAGCATCCCATCTCAAGCTCTGCCAGGAGTGGTTCCTGAGTGCAGAACAATAAGATAATACCCAGCTACCACTTCAAACAAAGGTGTTCCCCCAAATTCCTCTCTTCTAAAATCTCTTCCTTTGATATGTAAAAGACCACTGGATAGTACTTTTGTCTCACTTGACCTTTGCCCTCCAGTATTGGGAATTGGTTTGAATAAAGAAAAGGAGTTCTGGCTTTTGGCCAGAGGCAGAGAGAGCTTGAGGCAAAGGCCACAGACAACATGATTATCTTTTCCTGACTGGAAACCCTGACTGTTACCCTGCTTCTTCTAACCCGGCTGCATAGGGTTTAAAAATTTGGTGCTTGAGGCGGTCTCAAACTCCTGGATTTTTATTTTACACGGATCCAAGAGTAACCCCTGAGCATATACATGTGTGGCCCCCCAAAAAAACAAAAATAGTGCTGCAAGTTGGAGTTTTCTTCTTCTTCTTCTTCTTCTTCTTCTTCTTCTTCTTCTTCTTCTTCTTCTTCTTCTTCTTCTTTTCTTCTTCTTTCTTCTCTTTCTTTCTTTCTTTCTTCTTCTTCTTTCTTTCTTTCTTTCTTTCTTTCTTTTTCTTTCTTTCTTTTTCTTTCTTCTTTTTCTTTCTTCTTCTTTCTTTCTTTCTTTCTTCTTCTTCTTTTCTTCTTCTTTCTTCTTCTTCTTCTTCTTTTCTCTTCTTTCTCTTTTCTTTCCTTTCTTCTTTTTTCCTTCTTCTTTTCTTCTTTCTTCTTCTTCTTTTCTTCTCTTCTTCTTCTCTTCTTCTTCTTCTTCTTCTCTTTTTTTTTCTTCTTTTCTTCTTCTTTTTCTTTTTCTTTCTTTCTTCTCTTTCTTTCTTCCTTTCTTTCTTTCTTTCTTTCTTTCTTTCTTCTTTCTTTCTTTTCTTTCTTTCTTCTTTCTTTTCTTCTCTTCTTCTTCTTTCTTCTTCTTCTTTTCTCCTCCTCCTCCTCCTCCTCCTCCTCTCTTCTTCTTCTTCTTCTCTTCTTCTTCTTCTTTCTTCTTCTTCTTCTTCTCTTCTTCTTCTTCTTCTCTTTTCTTCTTCTTCTTCTTCTTTTCTTCTTCTTCTTCTTCTTCTCCTCCTCCTCCTCCTCCTCCTTCACGTCCTCCTCCCAGCTACTGTCACACACTCCCATGCCACAAAACACGAAAACATGGAAGAAATGGATAAATTCTTGGACTCCTATAATCACCCACAGTTGAATCAAGATGATCTATCATATAGAAACAGTCCCATCACTATTGAGGAAATTAAAATGGTAATCAAAAGTCTTCCAAGAAACAAAAACCCAGTTCCACATCCTCACTAACAAATTCTTTCAAACCTTTCAAGAGGAAGTACTACCAATTATTTTCAGGCTCTTTCAGAAACTGAAGAAACAAAAACACTCCCAAATATATTTTCTGAAGCTAACATCACCCTGATACAAAACCTGACAAAGAGTCTGACAAAAAAGAAAAGTATAAGCCAATATCCCTAACGAACACAGATACAAAGATCCTTAACAAAATCCTGGCAAATAGGATCCAATGCCTCATCAAGAAAATTATAGAACATGACCAAGTAGGCTTTATTCCAGTATGGATGGTTTAATAAACATAAATTAATCAACATAATAGAACAGATCAACAAAAGGAAAAATAAAATCCAGTTGATCAAACAAATAGCTGCAGAGAAAGCATTTGATAAGTTCCAAAACCCATTAATGATAAAAACTCTCAATAAGATGGGAATGAAAGGAACTTTTCACAATATAGTCAAGGCCATTTACATAAGCCAATGGCAAATATTATCCTCAATGGAGATAAACTAAAAGCCTTTTCTCTGAATCCTGGTAAAAGACAAAGCTGTCCTCTCTCACCACTCCTATTCAAAATAGTATTAGAATTACTTGCCAGAGCTTTTAGGCAAGAAAAAGATATAAAGGTCTTCCACATAGGAAAGGAAGAAGTCGAGCTCTCACTATTTGCAGATGACATGATATTCTATTTAGACAACCCTAAAATCTCTACCAAAAACATCTTAAAACAATAGATTTATATTACAAAGTGGCAGACTACAGAATTAGCAAAAATTAATGGCCTTCTAATACACTAATAATGATAGAGAAGAAATGGACATTAATAAAACAACCCCATTCTCGTTAGTGCCACACAAACTCAAATACCTTGGAGTCAATTTAACTATAGAGGTGAAGAAACTATACAAAAAAGAACTGACAAAACACTGCTTTAAGAAATAAAAGAGAACACAAGGAAATGGAGACACAGGTCTCCATGGATTATCCATGGATAGTCTATATGTTCATGGATTGGGAGGATTAACATAATTAAATATTCCCCAAAACTTTGTACATAATTTAATGTGATTCCTCAAAGAATATTCATGACATTCTTGAGAGAATTGGATCAACACTCCTGAAATTCATATGGAACAATAAATACCCACAAATAGCTAAAGCAGCTCTTAGGAAAGGGTAGATGGATGGCATCACTTTGCCAATTTTAAATTGTACTACAAAGCAAAAGTCATTAAAACAGAATGGTATTGGAATAAAGATCGATCCTCAAATCAATGGATTAGACTTGAGTATTCAGAGAATGTTCCCCAGACATACAACCAGTTAATCTTTGATAAAGGGCCAAGAAATACAAAATGGAGCAAGTAAATTCTCTTCAACAGGTGGTGTTAAGAAAACTGGTCAGTCAAATGTATAAAAGCAAATTTGCACCTCCACTAACACCATGTACAAAAGTCAAATCCAAGTGGAATAAAGAGCTTGATATCAGACCCAGAACCATAAGGTATAAAGAACACATATGTAAAACACTCCATGACAATGAGACTAAAGGCATCTTCCAGAAGGAAACAGCACTGTCCAAACAAGTGGAAGTGGAAATAAACAGATGGGACTATATTAAAATGAAAAGCTTCTGCACCTCAATGGAAGTAGCGATGAGGATACAAAGGGAACCTACAGAATGGGAGAAACTATTCACCCAATACCCATAAGATAAGGGGTTAGTTTCTAAGATATACAAGATACTGACAAAACTTAGAAGAAAAAAATTTTAACCCCATCAAAAAATGGGGAGTAGAAATGAACAGACAATTCCTCAAAGAAAAAATACAAATGGCCAAAAGACACATGAAAAAATGCTACAAATCATTAATAGTCAGGAGATTTAAATCAAAACAATGAGATACCATCTCATGCCACAGAGACTGGCACACATAAAAATGAATAAGAACATAATTTGAGGCCGGAGAGATAGCATGAAGTTAGGGCTTTTGTCTTACATGCAGAGGGATGGTGGTTTGAATAACAGCATTCTATACGGTCCCCCAAGCCTGCCAGGAGTGATTTATAAGTGTAGAGCCAGGAGTAATTCCTGAGCGCAGCCGGATGTGACCCAAAAACCAAAAAAAAAAAAAAAAAGAACATCAATGCTGGTGGCAATGCTGGTGGGATGGAAATGCCATCTTGTTTAGCCTTTATGGAAAACAATATGGAATTTCCTCAAAAAACTGGAAAATGAGCTCTCATATGATCCAGCAATACCACTCCTAGGGATATACCCTAGGAACACAAAAACACAAAACAAAAAGTGCCTTCTGCACATCTATATTCACTGCAGTGCTATTTATAACAGCCAGAATTAGGAATCAACCCAGATAGCTGATAGAAGAAGAGTGGCTAAAGAAACTGTGGTATATATACACAATGGAATACTATGCTGCAGTCAGAAGAGAGATGAGGTCATAAAATTTTCCTATACATGGATGGACATGGTATCTATTATACTGGGTGAAATAAGCCAGATGGAGAGAGATATACACAGAATAAGTCTCTCTCATCTATGGGTTTTACGAAAAGTTAATATTATTGTAATAATAACAGAGACAATAGACGTGAGCGCTGGAAAGTCTGGCCTGCAATAGGAAACATGCCACAAAAGGTGGTGAGTTCAGTTGGATAAATTACTATACTGACAACTATCATGACAGTGATAGTGAGGCAAATAGAGTGCCTATCTTGAATGAAGGTAACCAGTGGGGGAGGAGGGAGATGGAGGTCATTGGAGGTGGGAATGTTGCACTGGTGAAGGGACTGTTCTTTTGTTTTAATTTTTATAACTGAATCCAAACTACAAGCATATTTGTAATCATGGTTCTTAAATAAAGATATATATATATTATATATATATAAATGGATTCCATTTATCATATTAAAGTATCATATTAAATGGATTCCATTACTTTAGGTAGCTTATGTCCTGATTCTCATTTGTTTACAAGAATCTTTTGATTTTTTTTTAAATATCTGACCCACTTGATATTCAGTGGGGAGTTGTTTTATTTTGAGGTGTTAAAGTTATTTTTTCTGTTTCTGTTTGTAGTTGACTTCTATTTTGGTGCACCTTGGTCTGAGAAGATTGTTGATACAATTTCCATCCTTTTGATTTTTATGGAGGAATGATTTGTAGTCCATTATGTGATCTTTCTTAGAGAATTTTCCATATGCTGGTAAAGAACATGTATTTGACTTTTGGGGAATGAAAAGCCCTACACACAGCCACATAGACATACACACATTCATTTTTATATATGTCTATATACTCATAAATATTTAGCTTCTTTTTCCCATTTCTTACTTCAAAGCCAGTACTTCCCTGTTAAGTTTTAGCCTGTCTGATTTATCAAGACGTCACAGAGTGTGGCATTGAAGTCTCCAACTACTATTGTGTTTTTATTGATGTCTTTCAAGTCTATTAGCAGTCATTTTAGTATTTTTCTGGTCCCTAATCAGGTGCATATATATTCAGTAGTGCGATTTATTCCTAATGTAATCCTTGATGATTAAAAAATGACCCTCTCTATGTCTTGTAACCCATTTTAGTTCTAATTCTGTGTTGTCTGATATTAGTATGGTTACACCAACCTTTCAGAAGGAGTTTTTTACTCAAAGAATTGTTTTCCAACCTTTGACATTAAGACTGTGTTTGCTCTGATTATTCTGATGTGTTTCTTTTTCTTTTCTTTTCTTTTCTTTTCTTTTCTTTTCTTTTCTTTTCTTTTCTTTTTTTTTTTTTTTTTTGGTATTTGAGCCACACCCGGCAGTGCTCAGGGGTTACTCCTGGCTGTCTGCTCAGAAATAGCTCCTGGCAGGCACGGGGGACCACATGGGACACCGGGATTTGAACCAACCACCTTAGGTCCTGGATCGGCTGCTTGCAAGGCAAACGCCGCTGTGCTATCTCTCCGGGCCCCTGATGTGTTTCTTGAAGGCAGAAGATTGTTGTATTCAATTTTCTGAATCATTTTGCCACTCTGTATCTTAATTGGCACATTTAGTCCACTGTGAGTGAGAGAGATTGTTGTAATGGAATTTTGTGCCAACTTTTTGTGGAAGTCTAGTGTGTATTTGGGTTGTGTCTTATCTTAAAGTACCCCTACAGTTTTCTTTTCTTTTTTTTTTTTTTTTTTTTTTTTGTGGTTTTTGGGTCACACCCAGCAGTGCTCAGGGGTTACTCCTGGCTCCATACTCAGAAATTGCTCCTGGCAGGCACGGGGGACCATATGGGATGCCGGGATTCGAACCGATGACCTTCTGCATGAAAGGCAAACGCCTTACCTCCATGCTATCTCTCCGGCCCTCCTACAGTTTTCTTTTAAAGTTGCTTGTGAGCCTGTAAAGTTTTTGAGCTGTTGTTTTTCTGTGAAGTTCTGTATGGTTCCTTTAAACATAAATGAGTCTGGCTGTGTGAAGTACTATTATTGAGGCATTCATTACCTGGAGTTTTTGTTTTTGTTTTACTATATTTGGTCAATGCCCTGGAGCATTGCTTGCAATAAATCTGCTGTAAATCTTAAGGATGCTGCTTTGTGTGTAATTTCCTTTTTTGATCTTTCTGATTTCGGTAATTTATCTCTACCTGTGGTTTTCATCATTGGGATTAGGATGTGCTTTGGGGAATTTTTTTTTAGGTCTTTTTTGGTAATCTTTGGGTGTTTAGGAAATGAGTACATGTGTTCTTTAGCTCTGGGAACTTCTCAGCAATGATGACTTTGACTACTGTTCTTTCTAGAGCTTTTTTCCCTGCCTCTCTGGGACATGAATAATTCTTAGGTTGTTTCTGTTGAATTTATTCCATAGTTCTACTGTTGTCTGTTGACTTATTTTTAAAACTCTTTTTAACTTCTGTTCATTTGTTTTGAGGCTTTTCCCCAATCTTCTGTTGTTTCTAAGGTTTTTTATATTTCATCTTCAAGCTTACTAATTCTTTCCTTAGGAGCTATTACTCTGCTGGTGAGGTTTTCCAATGAATTTTTTATTTGCACACCAAGTTTTTCAGTTCTAACTTTTCTGTTTGTATTTTTCTCATTTCTGCTCTCATGTCCTTTTGGGTGGTTTATTATTTATTTTAGTAGTCATCCAATTGTTTCTTTGAGCTCATTGAACATCCTAACGATTTCCACTTAAACTCCATTTAATAGAGGTAATCTAGGGGGTTACTACAGATTGGGGCTGCATAATTGCAGTCTTCACATAGTGTGGTTTTGTGTTGCTTTTTTGTGTGTGTTGCCTTCCCATGATTCCCATGATTCCTTCTGATCAGAAGGTGCCTTTTTCCTAAGTCACTGGTAGTCCTCCTACTGTCAGAGATGTCCCAGGAAGTTTATATAATGAGAGATTATCTTGTGGCTGCTCAGTGAGCCAGTCAGAGTTTATTCTTTAGCTCATCCTGTAGCTGCTTGCAACACTCATATCTTCTCTACCCTTATTCTTTAATTTCTGCCATTTGTGTTGTGAACTAATTACTTTTGCCACTTTTTAAAAATTTCTCCTAGAGAGTAGAACTCAGGGGATCATACATGATGCTAGAGATCAAATTTGTATAAACTGCATGTTAGTCAAACACTTTAACTGCTGTACAATTTTTCTAGTCCTTTATTTACAAGTAAAAGTCTTATTATAGCACAGTTACAATTTGTTTTTGTTTGCTTCTTTGCTTGTTTTGGGCCACTAGAGCTGTGCTCAGGAATTACTTCTGACAGGCTAGGGGACTATATGCCGTATACAAGGCATACAATTTCCCCACTGTATTGTCACTCTGGCCTCATAGTTAAATTTCTTGCCAAAACTGATTTTCTAGTGATTTTACAAATTACAAATTAAAGGAAAAATTTCTAAAAAATTTAGCAATATCTTCAGATACCAATAAGGTCTTAGATTATAAATCCCATTATTTCTCAATTTAATGTCCTACATACTGTATATTCCAAATTTTTCTTTGTTTTGGGGCCCCACCCAGCTGTACTTAGGCCTACTCTTGGCTCTGAGCTCAGTGATCATTTCTGGTGGGTACCAGGGATCAAATTTGTGCTGGGGATCATACCTGGCTAGGCTGTATGCAAGGCAAGTGCCTTACCCACTGTAGTATCACTCCAGCCCCTGTATATCTCAAATTTTAATCATTTACAGAACATTTATAAGATAATTGTTTGGGGTTCTCACCTGGTAGTGTTGAGGGGTCAGTCTTGGTGGTGCTCAGGGCACCATGAAAATTCCACACAAAGCATATACTCATTTATTTATTCCTCAAATTGTTACGTTTTAAAGAGTTTAACTCATACAGATGTTGTAGATTTAAGGACTACCATTTCCTCACTGCATTCTTTGCCAGTTTTTAGATATGTATGTGCCTTGGTTTCTCTACAAATCAATTAGAGATAATTTGTTTGAGGGTTTTTTGTTTTTAGTATTAAATAAAATATGATATCTAAAATCCTTGGTAGACAATAAATTTAAAAAATTACCACTTAGCATATGTGGTCTGTTTTCACTATATCTGTCAAATCGTGCCGAGACAAGAACCTGAGGAAGGTTAAGCTTATTATCTAGTTCTGAGAAACAATTGGAAATACTCCTTCTATATTCAGACCAATCCCATGTGAAAATTTTGGTTATCCAACAAAAATTGGGATCATATTTTGTCATTACTCTCACACCTTCCATCTGTGGTTTATTCAAGTACCTTTCACCAACTTGAAAGATCATATCTTTTTTCTCTAACAGAAAAAAAAGTAAATTATTTAAAATAATGAAATGTTAACATTATTGTCTTCACCATACATTTTAATTATTTTCTCCCTTTAATCTCCATAATTATTTTCTTTCTTTTAATTAAACAGTACTGCAGTAGAAAAGCCTAAACTTTTTTTTTTGGCTAATGAAAGTGTAATTTATTCCATTATTTTTTTCTATACTAATCACTTAACCATACTGATGGTTATGTCTGTGAAGGAAAGTAGTTTAGCACTCTAGAGAGAAGGTAAAATATGCCTGTATAAATAAGGTATATGTATGTGTTGGAATATAAACTAAATAAAAATGGAATACTAAATAACATTGTGCACACATTTCAAAAGTAAAATACTAAATATATTATTTAAAATTTTTTGGTCTTTTTGAGAGGCCACACCCATTTGATGCTCAGGGGTTACTCCTGGCTAAGCGCTCAGAAATTGCCTCTGGCTTGGGGGGACCATATGGGACGCCAGGGAATTGAACCGTGGTCCTTTCCTTGGCTAGCGCTTGCAAGGCAGACACCTTACCTCTAGCGCCACCTCACCGGCCCTGTTATTTAAATTTTTATTGAAAAATTTTAAATGGTATTGCATTCTAATTTGGGAAAATAGATGTAGGATTGTGGGGCAGATGGGTGAGAACTCATCATTTTTCTGGTAGTTGTTTCTTTAAGGGATGGTGGCATTGTTATTGTGAAGAGGGGAAAAGGGCTTCAATGTACTTTTTAAAATTTTAAAAATATATAACTAAAAGTACTTGAAATAAAGGACACAAAATTAGTAAAGAAACTGTTGTTTCTACTAGATAAGTCAAGTTGTCTGTTATTTAAGTCCACATTATTTTATAAATCTATCAGTGATGGAGAGTTCTCTCTTTTTCTCTCTTTTTTAGTCAGACAATCAATAGCTCTATATGGCTACTTGTACACTTGAGGTATAATGAGTATGGCTGAGAAGCCTAATTTTTAGATTTTCTGTATGCCATTTTGATCAATCTGAAACAGATTTTAAGTTTAAAGTATCTGCCCTCCTTTATATTGCATAGCACAGATTTAGCCCATAGAGAATATTCTCCCCCCCCCCCCACTGGTGGTGAAATTGGTGGTGAAACACTGTATGTCTAAAACCCAACTATGAATAAATTTGTAAATCAATATGCTTTAAATAAAATATTTAAAAAAGAAATAGAGGTAGAGAAAGAAAACTCAGATAAATGTTGGCCTTGTAGTAATGTTGCAGATGATATTATAGAACTGGGGAGAAGAGCAGCTTAAACAAAAGTTCTTCCTTTCTCTAACATAGAGAATATTCTAAAGCTTCCATTTCACTTCCATTTGGGAAAGACCAGTCTAATTACAATATAATAATCCTTTAATTATAAAATAAAATGTGAAAATTTGAAGAAAACTCAATAACCTTTTGATAATATACTTTGATGTAGCAAAGGGCAGCTGAAAGTTATTTGGGGCTATGAGGGGGGATGTAGAGAAAGACATGCTTCAGATTGTTTACATTTTTAAAGTAGATTAAGTGGGAAGGTCATTATCAAGTTCCATTGGGGTGTCTATAGAAAAGAATTAAAAGCCTGCCAAGTACTCATGGGGAGGACTTTGGATTTGGTAACAGATTTGATAACTGAAGACTTAATTTCCCCAGTGACTTTGCTGATATAGGAAGGCTTTATCTTTATCATAAAATTAAGAGTAAATTAGCTTGCTCAATAGCCTTACTGACTTTAGTGTGATAAGTGTTTGCTCTGTTTATTAAGTTGTTTATGTAGTGTAATAATACAGGTGATTTTTATCAAGATAAGACCAGATAAATGTCAGCACACTTTCCAGGCTGCAGTTTGGCCATTTCAAGCAGTTAAACTAAATTAAAAGATAAAATACTGCTCACACAATAAGTTGATCATGATCCAAAAGAGATGTTTAAAACAGTAAGAAACATTCCCATTTCACTGCATAAAGGTGTATGCAGATATTAAGAAAATAACCTTCTTTTTTATGTGAACATCTTTACCTAGAAGGAACGGAAAAGAAGTTTTGTTTTAAAGGTGTTTGCCCTAATAAAGCCTAATTAAGTTACAGTAGTCTGTAAAGATTAATCACCTGTGGTATTTATAGCATCCATAATGGATATCAATAATGAAAATCTGAAGTTTGAGTGAAATAGATGCTTTTAATTCTGCTATTTATCTCTTACGCTATCTTAAGGCACACTGGACTATACAATGAAGATGCTGTTATTATTGGTGTGTAACAATCAAGGGATGTGGCTCAAACAACTGCCTCACATGCATGAGGCCCTAGGTTAAGTCCGTAGCATCACAAAAATAAATCAACAGTCCTATTAGGACCAGGGAGAGAGCCTAAAGCTAAAGTAGGTCTGAGTCCTCGGTTTCCTGAACACCATTATGGTAAATAACATGAAGTGGATCTAAATTTTACTCAGCTTTCTGTGTTTCCATTGCCTTGTAGTTTCTAGGGTAGTATTTGGGCTAAGATGCTTGACTTGTATATAGCTGATTTTATGTTGATCCCTGGCTCCCATATGATACTTCGAGAACTGCCAGTAGTGAACCCTTGAGTAGAGAGACAGACATAAACACTGAGTACTGGCAGGTGTGGCTTTAATGCCCCATCTATACAAGAAAAATATAGTTCAAGAAATAACAGAGAAATCTCTTTATGGTAACCTGTCTTTATGGTGACCAAATCTTTATTTTAGCCATTTTTCAATTTAGGGTAATGAAATTCTTTTCCTCTGTTCTGTTAAACAAAAGACCCAGGATTATCTGAACCATGTCTGTAATTTCTCAGCTATGTTTTCCCATCAAAGATCACTACCATAGTTGTTGGAGTATAGAACTCTTCAAAAGCCCTGTACAGGTGACCCAGAGCATAAATGTTGAGCATTTGATGAATTCCAAGCCATTGCATTTTATTAAAAGATAACATGATTCCTTGACATATCTTGGAGGTATTAGGCTAAAAAACAAAGCATGAGACTTTAGACAAGTTCTTGATTCCATCTGGGAAAATAAAATGTAAGTTTTAGATTACTAATTCTTTTTGAAAATTTTATGGATACCCTTGATATTTATATTACTTATACTTTATTAGACATTTCTATTTCAAAACCGGGGATAAGACTGTGAAATGAGTTGGTCTTTGTAACCAGGAAAGATGGATTTTTTTTTTTTTGGTTTTTCGGGCCACACCTGTTTGATGCTCAGGGGTTATTCCTGGCTAAGCTCTCAGAAATTGCCCCTGGCTTGGGGGGACCATATGGGATGTCAGGGGATCGAACCCCGGTCCTTCCTTGGCTAGCGCTTGCAAGGCAGACACCTTGACTCTAGCGCCACCTTGCCGGGCCAGAAAGATGGATTCTTTAAAGGCAAAAATTCCTCCAATTCTGGAGTAGCATTTAATTATGAGAATGAAATTACAGGATGAGTTATTTACAATAATTTATAATCTATAATAATGATTTCCCTATACTCATGATAGGGATTTCCAAAAAATCTATACTTATCTCAATCTTTTAACTTATTTATACACTGTTATCCAGGGAAAAGTGTTAGGTTAATTTGTTCTTACCCATACTTCTTGTCATTTTTCTGTATTGTTTTGGAATGATGGTGATTTTTTTTTCAGATTGCATTGGGTATCTACATGTACAATTCGGGATTTATTTGAAGCAAAGCTTTTAGAAGTTAAAAAAATGCTAAGATCGAAGGAAGATGAAGAAGTAGTCTCAAAAGTTATTCTTTAGTGAACTTGTTATCAACATATAAAAAGGTTAAAAGCGGAACCTTATGAGTTTTAAAATATGCTCATATTAATCAATGTTTCTTCAAGAATACAAGTAGTACAAAATTTCAACAACAATAATAAGTATTTTTCACCAAGTTTTAGGGAACTGAAAAAATTGTGTTAAAACATTTTCCAATTTTAGCTCAGAAAAGTAATAATCTTATAAAACACGGTGCTTAGAAGGTTGGAGGAAAGAGGAGAATATTGTAAATGAGGCACAAGAAGTTTTCTAGCTCTTAGAAAGTTCAAAAAGTCAGGTAATAAAGATAAATATTAGTCTTCTAAAATCATCTTTCAGGAAAGATAAATAGAGTCTTTTCTACCTTAAACTCGAATTTGATAGTTTATCAGCTCAAGTCTTGGCTATTAATACACTTGGGTATCCTCTGGGAGACTCTCAAAAAATGGTTCTTAAGACACCAATATTCCTGTGTTCAGACCCATGAGTCATTTGGACACAAATGTTGAATTTAGAGACACTTACTTAGTCAACATCAAGAAGCTGGTAAACACACAGATAACATAATTATTATATTGGTGATTCTATAAGTATTCTTTCACTTTCAAAGTAGATTCTCACAATAATTTTCTAGAAATCTTGTATCTTTGATCAACACTGAATACAGTTTCTCAAGTAACATATGGAGTTATATAGGTACTCAACTTTAGAAAAGAATACATAATTCTATGTAGTTGTAAATAGATGCTATTGATATTGTTTTGCATTAGAATGTGTGTGTGTGTGTGTGTGTGAGTGATGACCAAGGGATATTTGATTTTTTTTTTTTAAAAAAAAATTGATCTATGTGGATACAACCCAGTATCCAGGAGATTGGACAGTGTTAGTTCAAGCCCAAACCCCAGATCCCAGATGTAGAACTGATACAGCTCGGGGCAACAACACCAGGAACCAACTCCATTGGGAGAATTATAACACTGCTCTAGCACCAACTTGTACCAGTTATGATATGACAATGAGGAAATGACAACTTGACCCAAGCCCAGGTTGTCCTATCACCTCACCTAATACAAAATGGAAATCAGAAGATGTACTGTCCTTTGAACTGCGAAAAATAAGAGCACCATCTACAGAAAACTGACTTTGACAACCGCAACTGGGCAGAACTTTTCTTGGGACCAATAAGGAAAACCCTACCCTAGACTGTAGCCCAGGACTCTTACTTTAAAAGAAAAAAAAAAAAAAAGGATTTCTTATTACAGAGGCCCAACTTGGACAACAGAGACTGAGCAGAACCCTTAGTTCCATAATATCCCATACTTCGGCTTAGGGACTGAATGAAAGCAGGGAGCATCTGTTACAGAAGACTGAACACAACAACAATGATGGAACAGAACCTCTAGAACCGTAAAGACTCTAACCTAGACCCTGTCCTAGGACCTGCGCAAATACCAAGACCGCTAGCTACAGTGGCCTCATTTTCTCACCCACAACTGAGAGGAAAGTTTTCTGGCACCACATAAAAAGCCCTTGGGATGAGGTAATGAGTATCTATGCAGCCAGGGGTTGATTCCATGATGGTATGCTTCAAGGATGGAAAAGCTCTGAATCTCTTAGGCCACGGGAATTCCCATTCTCCCCCAATGCTTACTGTGCCTATGCAAAAAAAAAAAAAAAGTAGAGGGAATACCAAACCCTGCCATTCCAGCACCCCTGCTTTTACTTGTTTTGTTTTGATTTGTTAGATTTTTACTTTATTTTCCTTCTCTTTTTTCTTCCACTTTTCTCTTCCCTTTTCACGCCTGTGGTTATTATTTGGCGATTTCTTTTTTCTTTTCTTATTAACCGGGTGCATTTTTTTCTTTCTCTGACTTTTTTGGTAGTTGCTACCAAATTTTTCCTTTCTTTTTTTCTTATCCTTTTTATCTCAAACAACAACAAAATAGATAATCTACAACAAGCTGTAAAGTGGAGACCAGTAACACTAGTATTCTGGGGGGGAAAGGAAGGAGATATGGGATGCACGCTGGGAACTGGGGTGGAGGGAGGACAATACTCGTGGTGGGAATACCCCTCATTCATTGTCACTATGTACCATAAATAATTCTGTGAAGAAAAAAATTAAAAAAAAAGAAAAAGAAAAATATAAAAAAGTCAAAACTGTATCATTTTTCTTTTATAATTGCATTCTTTCACTAGTTACCCACCCACCAAAAAAATTTGATGACCTATTCTTCAGTCTTGTTTTAGTTATAAATAGTTAATGTAAACTGAGATAGGGAGGATATTTTTAAAGAACCTATTTTTACTCTTTCTGCATATTCAGAAGAATAATCATATATGTGTGCTAGCACACATAGGAAACATGCTTGTGTTCATACACAAATGCACATACATAGTGAGCTTTGACCAACTGAACCTGCTGTTCATAAACATTACATAGCATGTCCAAATGTTTTATATGCCCATTATATGTCATGTACTGCATGCAGCCAAAGGTCATGAAGCCTTGGGCTTCAAGTGTTCTATGTCATAGTAAATTTATAATGCATATTTTTTCCTTTTACATAATTTGTTCCTTAATAATTGTGCTCCTAATCAGAGGCACAGAGAGTTTAACTAGTTACAAAGTACAGAAGTGTCTTAGTAATATGGAAATGCCATCCCATCTCTGAGCAGTTCCTAGGCTGTTGTATGACTTTGGAACAAAAATATGAGTTAATGTACAAGCCAAGATTAAATGAGTGAACAAAGACAAAAATATCCTGTTAAACTAGTGTGTGATTTCTTCAATTACTTAGAAGTGATTTGAATATTTATGCTAGAGTAGGTAAGAGGAAAATTATCTTTTTAAAATCTTTCAAAGCAAATAAGAGAAAATTATATTGGGTATCTCATACTGCCAGTAGGGGAAAAATGCCTGTTGGCACAGATTTCTGGCATTTTAATTAGTTATTTTAAATTTCCTATTTTAATAACTGCTGTTTTGTGTCCATGGTGTGTGTGTGTGTGTGTGTGTGTGTGTGTGTGTGTGTGTGTTGGTTAAGTGACCCAACAAACAATTTGTGATAGTGTTAATAGTTTTATTTAAACTGTAATATAAAAATGTGTCAGACAATGTCCAATTTAATGAAATATTTTTATGGATGAAAGAACCCATGTAATATTCTAAGGTACCTTACTCAAATTTATGGAGTCAATTCATAGGCAGGCACAATATTACCCAATTAGCAATCTTGGCTTTATGAATCAATTTCATTACTTATTTGTAGATTTCTATATCTCTTGTGGTCAATCATCTTTTGACAGTGAGCACTCAAAAGCAATTTCAAAACAAAGGCCCCAGAACCATTGAATGGTATAAATGCTTTGCCAGTTGTTTTATGATATCAGTTATTGAGGAAGTTAATATGTTTCTGTTGATGGCAACCATATATTGCTAACAATGATATCATAAAATTAGATGTTATAGATTTCTGTTGATT